>NC_084851.1:18072846-18242846 GCF_033115175.1 Lepus europaeus
TCTGAACCAGGTCTCCTTTATGTCCTGACAAAGCAATAGAAGATGACCCAAGACTTTGGGACCCTGTACCCACTTGGGAGACCCAGAAGCAGCTCCTGGCTCATGGCTTCAGATCAGCTCAGCTCTGGCCATTGTGGTCAGTTGGGGAGTGAACCAACAGAATGGAAGACCTCTCTCTCTCTCTCTCTCTCTCTCTCTCTCTCTCTCCTCTCTCTCTCTCTGCCTTTCCTTCTCTCTGTGTGTAATGCTGACTTTCAAATAAATGAATAAATCTTTTTTAAAAGTTTTCATTTATTTTTCAAAGATTTATTGACATTAACAAGCAATCACTTTCTATGTACATGGGAGTATATGTAGTCACTACACACACATACATACATGTATTTGTATATCTACATACATATATAATCTCATTTAATATGCAAAGTAATCATATGAGGGCCACACTAATATCAGCATTTTATAAGTGTGGGAATTGAGGGTTAACAGAATAAGAGTCTTGCCTGATAAACACAACTCAAACATCAGGCTGACTGAGCTTTTATGGTGGGATGCCAATTTCTGTAGAACCCATAAGATATCGAATGTGAACAACCACTGTGAAAGATAATTGTCATCCAAACACTTTTCTGAATTATATCTATGGAAACCAGTTATTTTAGCAAATGCAAAATCTAAGTCCTTTCTGGAAGTGGACAGAGTGAATGTCTTGATTATTCTCCAAAGGAGAATAACAGAGTGTATGATTACCATGTTGCGTGTATGTCATTGTATTATTTCAGAAATGTATTGACTCCTGGAAGTTAAAAGTTGTGGTGGACTCAGAATGGCCTGTGGCTCCATTTCTGCTTTTCCACATTTCTCTTGGCTTTGTTTTTCTGTTATCAGGTCAAGATACAAGGGTTTCTCATACAAGTGTCAAGAAGTCCAAAGCAGTAGTAGGACTTCCAACAATACCCCATAATATCAAGAAAACAAGCTAAGAGGCACCCTGAACAGGTAAGGAAGTTTCTTTCTTAGAAGACTTGGAAGTTTTACTTCACTACTTATTGGCCCTTAATAGACCATGCATTTCCTATTTCAGTGTCTATCTTTAAAGGACTGCCCTGTGCTTATGGCACAATCTGGAGATCCTGAATCAATCACTCTGCTGAAGAAGAAAGGCCCCCTATAGAACTGTCAGGTCCACTTGTGTACTGGGCACAGTGCATGGAATCTTCCAATGATAAACTCAGCCAGATTTCAAGACTCAAATTCAGCTTTCCTCTAGTTGAGTAAGTCACTCAAACATCTCTGATAATTGTTTCCACATGTAAGGAGGAATGATACTTAGCTGGCAAGGTCATGGTGAGAATTACATGAGGGAGAATCCATAAAATCCCTTAACAACTATACAGAACATAGAATTTACCTAAATGCAGAAAACAATAACCAATGAAATCCACTTAATTGCAAGCAGTATTGCCACAGTGACCCCCAACTTCTTAAACACACACTATTTTGTTGTTGGTGGTGGTGCTTTTGTTTCATCTCATCTTAGAGTTACCCAGTTACACAAGTTCCAAGCCATGTATTTCTTGAATTTTCCCTTTTACTTCAGGTTCTACCACACTCCTCATGAACATGACAGAGTCAACACCACAGTATGTTTCTCATGATGCTGCATGCTTTGATGCCCACCTCCTTATATTTTCTTCTCAATAGATTTGAAGAGTAAGCCTCCTTGCCTCAATGGCTGCATGATTAGTCCTTCATTAAAATCCTCAAGCTAGTTAATAAGCATCTCAATGTTCACACTTCTGATTCACTGACAAAACTAGTCCAAAATGCTGTCAAGAGGTAGGAATGAACTAATTCATGTTTCCTCTGTCTTTGCACCATTGCTTTTATTTTTGATGTACATTTGTTTCTTCTTTGATTTCTGTGTTTCTGATGTAAAAGTGGTATTTGAATTTGAAGTTCCAAAATATTTTAATGTCAATTTATCTCAACATTTAAAGTCTTCACAGTCATAACTTTCCATTTTCTAGCTCAATGTTCACAAATATCAAAAGATTATTTTAAGTCATACATTAAAGAATATTTTAAGTATGTGTTTTAGTATTCATTAGAAAAATAAAATAAAAAATGAAATCCAGTTTATGAAGATTACTAATTTTATTTAAGAAAATGAGTAAAAATGTAAAGGATGTATCAATTTGCACTTAAATTGAGGTAAATGAAGAGTTAAAATATTGGCTTTTATAAGTAATGTCAAGTTTTTAGAAATACATTTCATCTATGAAAATAAATCACAATAGTGATAAACACACACACATACAGACTTTCAGAATACAATATTATCAGAGTGGTAATAACATCTGTTTGCACTTTCTAGCTATCTAATCCTTCAAGTTCATGCTCAGTAATGTGTATTTTATTTTCAACCTCACAAAAACTTTGATTTAAAATTAAAAAACACACCTGAAATTTCCATGAGCGATGAAGATGTCCCCAGAGATCCATCCCCCTAGGTCATTAAGTAGGTCAAAGATGGATTAGAAATGTCATGACGAGTGATTCAGCCAGGAGAGGACATATTTTAGATTGCAATCTTAATATTCTGATCCCCAAGCAAGCATTTGTTACTTTCAGAGGACCACACCGCCTCTCCATAGCTATTTTATGGTGAAAAAAGGCAGGTGTTCATGCTAACGGGTAAGAAGGGGACATGAATCAAGCATCACTCTGTTTCTATCATCCATTTGGCTACAAAGATGAGAAAATATAAAATCCACTTCCCATGTGGAAGTTATTTTATTGTCTAATGTGCAAAGTAATTGATTTGCACAGAAGTCTTATATGTGTTCTTGATGTCCTACCTAAAACACTACTGTTTAAAGGAGCATAATCTTGTGGCACATGAAAATTAAATGGATCTGTGTAAAATGTGTTAGCATACTCTTAGCAATCAGTTTCAATTATATATAACTTTTCAATTGTTGGATTCATTTACAAATGAAATGACAGTTGAGTGTTTTCTTCTTAATTAAGTAACTGAAGTAATTTTACTCTGGGATATTGTGCTACATCTTAAATGAACTCTCTAGCAGTTATTTAGTTTCATCCTTAAGGCAATCTAAAGAAGCACAGAGGTTATGATTTGGAATACTGGCAGCTCAGAAAGTAATTAAAGAAGCATCATTATTCAAAGACAGTAGATAAAATAATTTGAGAGGCCGGCGCCGCGGCTCACTAGGCTAATCCTCTGCCTTGCGGCGCCGGCACACCGGGTTCTAGTCCCGGTAGGGGCACCGATCCTGTCCCGGTTGCCCCTCTTCCAGGCCAGCTCTCTGCTGTGGCTAGGGAGTGCAGTGGAGGATGGCCCAAGTCCTTGGGTCCTGCACCCCATGGGAGACCAGGAGAAGCACCTGGCTCCTGCCATCGGAACAGTGCGGTGCGCTGGCCGCAGCGCGCTACCGCGGCGGCCATTGGAGGGTGAACCAACAGCAAAAGGAAGACCTTTCTCTCTCTCTCTCTCTCTCACTGTCCACTCTGCCTGTCAAAAAAAAATAATTTGAGAGGTAGTGTTATAGACAGTGAGAGGAAGAGACAGAGAGAAAATACATCCTTCTGTTGATTCACTTCCCAAATAGCTGCAATGGCTGGAGCCATGCAATCTGAAGCCAGGAGCCAGGAGCCAGGAACCAGGAGCCAGGAGTTTCCTCCAGGTCCCCCACGTGGGTGCAGAGGCCCAAGGATTTGGGCCATCCTCCACCACCTTCCGAAGCCATAGCAGTGACCAGAATCAGAAGAGGAGCAGCCAGTACTAGAACTGGTGCCCCTAAGGGATGCTGGAGATGCAGGCAGAGGATGAACCTACCATGCCACAGCACCGGCCCTGTAAAGAACTATTGATTTTAGCTCCAAGCCTCATTATACTAAAACTGAGCTATTTCTCTTCATTGAGTTTATACATTTCTTGCATTGAGGTTTTCTAGGTTTTTGGTTTTTTTTTTTCATTGCCTGGTTATTCATTAATTTTTTTCCTTGTGTTTCTTGGATATCATCTTATGGCACTGAGCCTTTTAAAGTCAGCCTCATAGCAATCCATTTTACTTCTACACACATGTTTAGTCTTTATGAGCTGGTCCATCACCATCTCATCCTATTACATGTCATTCTTTTATTCCCTGCTTATCCATCCGCATCTCAATGTAGAACCTCAGTTTGCTTAAAATTATGCAATGTCAAAATGTTAAACATAGCTGTCCATTTCCAATCCAGTTTTAAAAGACAATGTGAAATTGTGCTTAACTTTTTTTGAAGATTTTATTTGAGAGGTAGAGTTATGGTGAGAGGGAGAGACAGAGAGATAGGTCTTCCTTTCATTGGTTCACTCCCCAAATGGCCACAGGGCAGAGCTGGGCCTATCCAAAGCCAGAAGCCATGTGCTTCTTCCTGGTCTCCCATGTGGGTGCAGGGGCCCAAACACCTGTGCCATCTTCCACTGTTTCCCAGGCCATAGCAGAGAGACTAGAACCGGTGCCCATATGTGATGCCAGCGCCACATGTGGAGGATTAACCTACTGTACCACAGAGCCAGCCCTGAGACTGTGCTTAACTTTATAGTCAGATGAATATTAGAAAATATTTGCATTTTCTTGCTTGTGAATTTTGAGCACAAATTCAAGGCAAGTTTTCAAAAATTGTGAGTTCTGATTGTTATATCTCCTCATATAATAAATTTGTAATTGAGCTTTCATTGATTTCTGTAGTTTTCAACCCTTTCCTTCATTGTAAGACAGCATTAATTTAATTTTTGCTCTGCTTATTTATATTATTTTATTTCTTTATCATTACATTTATGATGTACCTTTTAACTTTGTGATCAAATAAAATAACCGTAGTGCTTTAGCACATTATAACACTAAATAAGCTAAATAAGATCTCTTCTTAACTGCCAGGAGTAGGCTGATGAGAGTGCCCTGAAATGGAGGAGCCACAGACTGGTGAGTGGGGACGGCGGATGCTCCGAGTGTCCCTGAGGTACAAATGAGATGTGTGATGGGGTGCGGGTCAGAAAATGGGGAATAGGCCACGGGAGAATAACAGGGTCACGCACATCTGACAGTGAAGTCACGATTCGCTCCCGTTTCCGTCTTTCGTGGGAGAAAGCCAAGGTCACTGGCATAGGAGACCAGAGGCCTGGGGCAGAGTGGGAGAGGGAATATGCGCACCCAGGATCACGTTGAAGTGGAGCACGAGAGGCGGGCGGGACCGGGGTGGAGGGCGGCCTAGCGGGCACCAAGCTCCCCTGGCTGGGCACCAAGGCCCTCCAGGAGCCATCGCCAGGGTTCTCAACCACGGGGCTGGCCAGGGAGCCTCCTAGAGGCGCTTGCCCCTGTGGCCAGTTAGGGGCGGCCATCCGCGGAGCCGGTCAGATCCCGCCTCCCTCGGCCCCATGGGGGCGCGCCTCAATCTGGGCTCCGGTGACTAAGAGCATCTTTTTCTCCAGGGATTGATTTTAGCTCATTTGTCAACAATTTGTTGGTTGCATATCTATAGGTCAATTTCTAGGCCTCTCATCTGCTCCATTGTTCCACAAGTCTACCATTTTGCCAGTACCACACCATTTCAATAATAATTACCTTGTAACATGTCTTAAAATCAGATGTGATGCCTCCAGCTTTGTTTTGCTATTAAAGATCGCTGTTGCTATTTTGGGTTTCTTTTGTTTCCATATGAAGTTTAGAGTCATTTGTTCCAAATCTAATAACATCTTTGGTATTCTGATTGAGATAACATTGAATCTGTAAATTGATTTTAATAGTATATATATATATATATATATATATATATATATATATATATATATATATATATATGTATGTATATATATGTATGTATATATATATATATATATATATATATATGTCTATTTTGGTATATTCCTTCTTAAAATTAATGAACATGGGGGATTTTCTGTGACTTCTATTTCTGTCCTTAATGTTTTGTAATGTTCAGATGTGGAGATACTTCACATCTTTAAATTTGTCTCAATGTATTTAAAGGTTTTGTAGGTATTATCAATGGTAATTATTTTACAAGTTCTTTCTCAGCATGCCATTTTTTCTGTATACAAATGTTATTGATTTGTGTGGATTCATTTTATATCCAGCGACTTTGCCTAACTCTCTTGTGTGTTCCAATAATCTGTTGTTGTATTTTGGTTCCACTATGGATAAGATCATATCTTCTGAGACAATTTGTTTTCCTATTTTTCAATTTGTATACCACTGACTACTTTTCCTGTCTAATGGCTCTGACAGAATCTTCCAAAACTGTTAAATAGCAATGATGAGTGTAGGCATCCTTGTCTGGTTCTAGGATTTTTTAAATATTTATTTATTTGAAATCTAGAGTTACAGGGGGAGAGAGGGAGAGAGAGAGGGAGAGGGAGAGGGAGAAGGAGAGGGAGAGGGAGAGGGAGAGGGAGAGGGAGAGGGAGAGGGAGAGGGAGAGGGAGAGGGAGAGGGAGAGAGAGATGCCTTCCATCTGCTGGTTCACTCCCCAGATGGCCACAATAGATGGAGTTTGGCCAATCTGAACCAGGAGACTGGAGCTACTTACAGGTCTCCCATGTTGGTGAGGGGGGCAAAGGACTTGGGACATCTATTGTTTTCCCAGGCCATAGCAGAGAGTTTCATTGGAACTGGAGCAGCAGATACTTAAACCACTGCCTATATGAGATGCCCGCACTGCAGCTGGTGGCTTTACCTGCTATGCCACAGTGCTGGAACCTACTTCAGGATGTTAGAGGAAATGCTTTTGATTGTTTTGCATAGGTTGAGAAGCCTTGGGATTACTTTTACTTTAAAAGTTATTAGAATTCATTAGTGAAGCCATTTGATCCTGGGTGGTTGTTGTTGTTGTTGTTGTTGTTGTTGTTGTTGTTGTTGTTGTTTTGGCAGTGTCTTTGTTGATGATTATTTATTTAGGTTATTTGTGTCTTCATGACTCAATTTGGTAAAGTGTATGTGTCCAGAAATCCATCCATTACTTCAAGATGCTCCAATTTATTGTTATACATCTGTTTGTAGTAATTCCTAGTGACTTTATTTCTGTGGTATCCATTGTAATACCTCATTTATCATCTGTGATTTTATTAAATTTGGTCTCAATTTTATGGTTGAGTAGAGCAAAATGATATACATTTTGATTTTTTTCAGAAAATGTTATTCATTACACAAATCTTTTGTATCTTTGTTTCAATTCAGTTTTTTCTAATGTTTATTATTATCTCCTCATTTTCAGTTTGGTTTGTTCTTGTTTTTCTGGACTATTGAGATGATCATAGATCATTTGTTTGATGGCTTTCAAATTTATTTAAGTAGGTAATAAAGTTTTCCCTTAACACAGCTTTTACCCTATCTCAAATTTTGATATATTGTAATCTTCGTTTATTTTTAGAAATTGATTTCTCTTTTGGTTACTTCTAAGATCCACTGTTCATTCAGTGGTATAATATTTAGTTCCCTATATGTTTGCATTTTTTCTAAAGTCTCAGAAGTTTTTAATATACGGTTTTATTCCATTGGGTTCAGAAAGTATACATGGTACAATTTCATTTCTTTAAATTTCTTATGGCCTACCATATCATCTATCCTATATAAAGTTCCATGCATCAATGAAAAGAACATACTCTGAAGTTGTGGGGTGAAATGTTCTGTAGATATCAGTTATGTCCATTTGGTCAAAAGTGTAGATTATCTCTGTTGTTTATTTGTTACATTTAATCTACTTGATTTGCCCATTGATGAATGTGGGTGTGGAAGTCCCCCATTACTACTGAGTGGAATCTGTATCCCTTTAGATCCATCCCCATTTGTTTTAAATGGCCAGATTCCCTATCATTGGGCACACACATTTACTATAATCACATATTCCTGTTTGTTGAGTAGATACATTAATCATTATGTAGTGCCTTTCTTTATTTCTTTTAACAGTTTCTGTGTTAAAGTATTTAATGTCTGATATCAGTATAACTATGTTCATTTTTTATTTCTGTTAGCATGGAATATCATTTACCATACTTTCACATTTAGTCTGCATTGTAGTTTATGAGGTGTGTTTCTTGTAGGTAGAAAATAGATGGGTCCTTTATTTAAACCATTCAGCCAGTCTATATCATTCAGTTGGAGGATTGATGCTTTCTACATTCAAGTTTATTAGTAATAAGCAATGACTTGGCCCTGTTTTTTTCCATGAATATTCCAATTATTTATTTTGGTTTTCCTTAGTAATTTTACTAGGAAATTTTCTGCTTTCACGTCCTTTCATGATGTATCTTTGTTTCTGTGTGTAGCACATTCTGAAATATTATTTGTAAGGCTGGATTTGTGGTGACAAATTCTTTCAATTTCTATTGGTTTTGGAGGTTCTTTATTTCACCATCAATTATACATCAGAACTTTTGTTGGGTATAGTATTATGGTTAGACTTTTGTTTTAGGACTTGACCTGCATCTCTCCACTCTCTCTGAACTTATAGCATCTCTGATGAGAAATCAGCTTGTCAATCTACCTTGACATCCTTTGATGGTAATCTGGCATTTTTCTCATGAACATTTTGGGATCTTTATCTGTTACTTTAGAAAGTTTGACTATAATGTGTCATGATGAGAAGCATATCTGGTCCGGTGTCTTTGGTGTTCTATGTGCTATCTATACTTCGATTTAAATATTTTTCTTCAAATCCATAAATTTGCTGCTATTATTTCATTGAATAGGCCTTTTAACCCATTTTGTCTTTTCATACCCTCAGGAATTCCTAAGACACATATGATTCATCATTTATTGGTATTCTGTAAATCTCAAACACTATTTTTCATTTTTTTTCTTTCTTTCCTAAGAGGCATTTCAAAGATTTGTCCTCTAGCTAAGAAATATTTTCTTCTTTGTCACCAAGTCTGTTGTTAATGTTTTACATTTCTTTTATATTTGACACATTGAATACTTCATTTCTAATATTTCAGATTTATTTCTCAACAATATCTATTGCATGGTAAAATTTTTCATCCAGGTCATGTATGCATTTCTTTAATTGGATCAATTGCTTCTCCTGCTTGTAAGTAATCCTCTGAGCAACAATTTGACTTCTGAACATTTCTAGGTCATGGAATATGGAAAGTGCAGTCTGCTCTGGGCTAGGGGAAAATAGTATTTTAAACAGTAGAGAAACTGCATTCTCAGAGGAGACATGGAGGGAAATCTGCAGTGGAGAGTCTGTTGAAGGAGGAGATACTGTGTATCTGCGTGCAACGTGCAGATCTACAGCTATGAGTGCACAGTTAGAGAAAGCACCAGCTTTGCAAAGCAAGGTGCAATCAGCCTGCAGAGACCCATGCCACTGGCTATTTAACCAGAGGGGGAGCTTAGTGGCCTTCACTGTCTTTCAGTATGGTCTGGATCCCAAAGCAGAACAGGGTGCCTGATAACCACAGTGGGAAAAAGGGGCAAGTTTTCTTCTGCTGATCCTCTCACAACAGTGCCCAGCAACTGGCTGAGAGAGGTTGGGCACCATTTTAACAATAAGAGAGTGAATGTACACGCAGCAATTGGTGCAGATAAAATACAATCTTGCCAGCAGAGGCATCCACAGCAGCGCTGGTCAACACAGCAGGCAATGGGCAGGGTGAAAGAGTCATTCCGACATCACTACTGGCTGCAGATATTCTTGCATGTTCCTGCATGGCACTCTGTGGGGAGAAGGCATGATTGTGAAGTGGGAAGGGCTGTGGCTGGTGGCCATTGTGCAAGCATGTGATCCAGGAATTTCACCAAAGTAAAATTTCACATTCCCCACTTTCTGTAGGGCTGGGAGAACTCAGGTGTCTGGGTACCCTGATAGGAGGTGCCCCAGTCTCTCAACATATCATAGGTTCTGAAGTTCAAACTGCCCAGGCAAAGCACCCACAGGCAGCTGGCTCTGAGAGCATCTCAGTTTCTCTGTGGAAGTGACAGACTAATGGAGCACTTGTATCCTCTGCACATCATGAATGTGGGAGCCCTGTGTGCTGAGATGGTGGGAAATCTGTGACTGCATAAGAGGTCACAGAATGTACCTGGGTTTCTTGGCAATTAATGTGTGCAGCTTGATATGCCCAGAAGTCCTTGATTGCCTGGGATGGTCATTGAAGTGAGATTTGTGCTTGCAGTGGGACTGAACAATTCCTTTGTGCAGTTCATGCAGAGTGCAAATGAGTATTTCACTGACTGAGGGCTAACATCTGGGCATTTGATCACCTTGTAAGAGAGGAGGTGAAGGTATGATTATGTCAACAAAGATAACCATACCTCCATTTTCTGTTAACAAGAGGATATATGTATTGTCCAGGATACTCCTACCACCCTGGAGCACTGACCAGAATTCTGGCCATATTCAGCACACAGCCCTGGATATATCACTGAAACACCCAACTAACTCCACTAACACACAGAGGCAGAGTTAAAAAAGAGATCAGAGGAAAAAACCAACATGGAACTCCAAAAATGCCCAGAAATAGATGCAGAAATTCAAGAAACAAGAATAAGGAAGATACGAGGACTCCCTCCACACCAAATAACACAACACTTGATTATTAGAATGTAAAGATGAAGAGATAGATGAAAAGACTGAAATGGAATCCAAAAGATTAATCATAGGATTACTCAGAAGCAATAAGGAGCAAATACACAAATTCAAGTAATCCATGCATAACATGATTGAAAAAATCTACCATTAAACTGAGATTTTGAAGAGAAATCTAAATGAAATATTAGAAATGAAGAGTTCAATGTGTCAAATAAAAACATGGTGGAAACAACAGACTTAGTGAGGAAAAAGAAAGAATAGCCAATCTCGAAGACAAAACTTTAGAAATTTTTCAGTAAGACCAAAAAAAAGAAGAAATTAGAAAAATTAAAGTGTTGGAAATTTAAGTGATATTGTCAAATGACCCAAAATATAGGTCTTAGGAGTTCCTGAAGTTATGGAAAGAGAAAGGATTAGAAGTTCTATTTAGTAATATAATTAAAGAAAACATCCCTAGTTTGAGAAAGAAAAGGACATCCCAGTACAGCAAGCACATAGAACTCTTCATGGACATGACCAGAAAAGATCCTCACCACAACACATTATATTTAAATTATCAAGAGTAAAACATGAAGAAAAAAATCCTAAAATGTGCAGAAGAGAAATGACAGATTTCTCTAATTAGACTCACAGCTGATTTTTTCATCCAAAACTCTATGGGCTAGGCAAGAATGAAGAGACTTAGTCCATGTACTAAGAGAAAAAAAAAAACTGTGGACCCAGAATACTGTAGGCTGCAAAGCTCTCATTCATGAACAAAGATGAAATAAAGACCTTCTATAACAAATAGAAATTGAATTTGTCACTACTCTTCCAGTCTTGCAGATGCTTGAGGAAGTGCTGGTACATACAGAAACATAGAAAGATAGACATCATTATGAAGCAATGTGAAAGCAGAAAATCTATTTGCTGCCTACAAGAAACATACCTCACCAACAAAGATGCACATGGAGCAAAAGTGAAAGATTGGAAGAAGATATTACATCCTAGTAGAAACCAAAAAACAACAGGTGTAACCATCCTAATATCAGAAAAAAATAGACTTTAATACAAAAACTGTAAAAAGAGATAAAAAGGGCACTGTATAATGATTAAGGGATGAATCCAACAGGACAAAATGACTATAGTAAATGTATATGCGCCCAACACCAGGGTGCCTGGATACTTAAAATAAATATTAATGGATCTAAAGGGAGACATAGACTTCAATACAATTGTAATGCTGGACTTTGACAAAACATTTTCATCAATGGTCAGGTAAACTAGACATGAATTCAGAAAACAAGCAACAGAACTAATCAACACTATCAGTTAAATGGACATGATATCTACAGAACTTGTCATTCCACATTTTATTCCAATTTCACTCCTTATCATGATTGACTACTAAAAGTAGTAGGCTTGAGTAACTTTCCAAAAGTGGAGCCATGAAATGGAAACAAAGGACAGTTCCTGTAGAAAATATATGCTCTACCTAAGCTAAAGAGGTAGGAAGATGTAAATCTTAGGATATCTCTGTGAACAGAGTAATCAGGAAGTACCTTCTTAAAAAGGAGGAAAAGGATTTTAGTTTTTTTTTTTTTTTACTTTTTGACAGGCAGAGTGGACAGTGAGAGAGAGAGAGAGACAGAGAGAAAGATCTTCCTTTTGCCATTGGTTCACCCTCCAATGGCCGCCACAGCAGCGTGCAGCGGCTGGCATACCACGCTGATCCAAAGGCAGGAGCCAGGTGCTTCTCCTGGTCTCCCATGCGGATGTAGGGCCCAAGCACTTGGGCCATCCTCCACTGCACTCCCAGGCCATAGCAGAGAGCTGGCCTGGAAGAGGGGCAACCGGGAAAGAACCCGGTGCCCCAACCAGGACTAGAACCTGGTGTGCTGGCACCACTAGGTGGAGGATTAGCCTGTTGAGCCACGGCGCTGGCCAGAGGAAAATGATTTTTATTTGTTGTGGAAGAAGGGCAAATAGTGAGAAAGGAGGGTGGGGATATGGGTGAAGGAATGAGAAAAGGGGAAATGTGTGTGTATGTGTGTGTGTGTACACCAGTCTTCCTGCAGATTCAGGTCACTGAGAATAAAGGGAAAGTTCAGATGATGCAGGTGCTTTTCTGTGCAGTTTAGGTCCTGTGCTACATACAGATTCACTCTGGATTGCTAAGTCATGGACACAATGATGGTTTAGTATGGACAAAGCAATTTCTGAAAGCACTGGAGAAGTAAAAGATGTAAAATTTTCACTATTAGTTTCTCCTTTTAGTGAAGAATAAAGAGTGATTCCTAGAGATCAGAAAAATAAAAATTCAAACACGTAAGGTATTTGCGATGAGCTAACATTGTAGCACAATGGAATAAGCTGCCACTTGGGAAGCCATAATGCCATATCAGGGTGCTGGCTGAGTCTCTACAGCTCTGCTTCCTTTCCAGTTTCCTGCTAACACACCTTGGAAAGATGGCTCAGGTCCTTATTGTCCACAAGGAAGACCATGATGGAGTTCCAGGCACCTGGATTTTCTGTATCCCAGCTCTAGCCATTGCAGTATTTTGAAGGGTGAACCAATACGTAGATATTCTGTCTCTGATTATTGCCCCCTCTGTGTTGTAGATAGGTAAACAAACAAATAAACAAACAGCCAAGGAGGAGCACCCAGAGGCTCTGGGATTATTAGTTGTCTGTGAATCACAAAGAAAGGCTGTCCCAACATATCAAATTGAATAGCAATGAACAATGTACATAAGTATTAGAATCCTAGAAAATCAAAAGAAATCATAAAGCTCATGTCAAAGTCAAATTCAATGGCAAAACCTTGAAGATAATTTATTTTCCAAATGTTCTTATTCTCCCTCCATTCTTACTGGTAAAACATATTATCTCTTTATAATGAAATAGCATAGTCATTTACTTCTGAAATTGAAAAGATCTAAGACACTTGGTCCAATTAAACTTTTAAATTTTAAATTATTGTCTCAAGAAAATAACCTTTAGCCAGTGCCATGGCTTAACAGGCTAATCCTCTGCCTTGTGGCACTGGCACACCGGGTTCTAGTCCCAGTTGGGGGGCTGGATTCTATCCCGGTTGCCACTCTTCCAGGCCAGCTCTCTACTATGGCCCAGGAAGGCAGTGGAGGATGGCCCAAGTCCTTGGGCCCTGCACCTGCATGGGAGACCAGGAGAAGCACCTGGCTCCTGGCTTCGGATCAGCGAGATGCGCCGGCTGCAGCGGCCATTGGAGGGTGAACCAACGGCAAAAAGGAAGATCTTCCTCTCTCTCTCTCTCTCTCTCTCTCTCTCTCTCTCTCTCTCTCTCTCTCACTATCCACTCTGCCTGTCAAAAAAAAAAATGAAAACAAAAGTCCTTTGGGAGGAGTTACTACTAAGAAGAAGAAAAAAGAATATAACCTTTGAATTCCAAATGGTGTGTTATTTTGTTAGATATAAGGTATGTTTCTATGAATAATCTAATCACTTAAAGAAACATCTCTGTGATATACAGCTTGTGTCATTGAGAAACAGTTTTCTTTAGTAGTTAAAGACAGGCTCTGGAGTTGAACTGGGTTTGACTTATATCTAAATACTGAGTAGCTGTGTGATCATAGGCAAATATTTAACCACTCCATGCATCCATTTTCTCATTCAGATTTGATAGTAATTGTAACTGCTTCATAGAGTTGATAGAATTAAGAATTGAAGCTAGAGAAATGAAATACAATGTATGCCATCAGGACATAACAGACTTATTTATTTCGCTTGAAAATGTAATATTCTGGAAGGTGCAATCTCAGGCAAGAGTTAGGGAAGAAACTACAGTGGAAATTCCAAAGAAGGAAGAGGGATGCTATGCTCTACATGGAATGTGTGGACACACAGAATGAGTAGAGGAACAACACAGGACTCCAGTAGCCAAGAGTCTAAGTGCCAGTTTTGGACACTGAGGTGAGATCAGACTGCAGTAGTGCAAACAACTGGTGATATAGTTTCTGGGAGAGCCTGGCGTTGGTCTGACCTGGAGCCCTGTAGGGAACAGGATATATGCCAACCTAGAGGGAAGATAAAGGCTCATTTGTCTCCCCAACCCCAATCATGATGCCTTACAATTAACTGAGAGAGAGAGGGCAGAATTTTGGGCACACAAACAGCTGCACCACCTTGTGTCCACAAGCCCAGCAACCAACTGCAAGGAGATGCATGAGTCTGGCTGGGAGGACTGACAGGGGCCTGAGTACCCATGTAGGACTGTGAGGTGCCCCAACATATTAAAAACTATGGGGCTCACCTGCCTAGGAGGAGCACCCATAGGTAGCTGGCTCTGAGAGTGTCTCTGCCACTCTGTGGATGGGATGGACTGGTAGGGTAGAGTGGATCCTTGGCACTGCATGACCGTAGGATCCTTGCATGTTGGGACTGTGGAAACACTATGGTTGCATCCAAGTCACAGGTGTTACTGGGTCTCTGGGCAATCACTGTGGATGGCTCTACATAATCAGGACTCCCTGAATGCCTGGGGTGGGTCATTCTGGTGGGGTTCATGCTCACACTGATGATTGCATGGATCCTTTGTGTGGTTCTTATGGCAGCATGGATGAATATTTTACCCAGTGTGGTTAGCACCCAGGCATTGATTACCATGGAAGAAAGGAGGTGAAGATGAAAGTACTACACCAACACAGCTGATTAAACTATCCTGTTAAAAAAAAGATATACCATGCCCAACTTTGGTGTCACCCTTGATACTCCCCCAACACTGGCACACTAAATAGAGCTCCTACACACAGCCAGCACACATCTCTGGGTATTCACTGAAAGAACAGACACACTCCTCCAAGCCACAGAGGAATGACCCAAAGATAAAAGCAATCAGAGGGGAAAATACAAGTATCTCCAAAAATGCCTAAACATAAACACAGAAATTCAAAAATCAAGAATAAGGAATACAAAGTGATGCCCCTACAGAAACACAACTGTTCAATACTAGATTGTGAAGATGAAGAGATTGATGAGGGCTGGGAATGTAATTCAAAAGATTAATCATAGGGTTATTCAGAAGCAATCAGAGTTAAAGTGATGATTTAAAGGAATTAAATCACATTAATGAAATTTTTGCATAAAATTCAGATTTTAAAGGGAAACAAAATGAATTCTTAGAAATGAAGAATTCATTAGACTAAGTAAAAATGATGTGGAAAGCCTTAACAACTGAAATGATGAGGCAGCAGAATGAATATTTGAGTTAGCAAACAAATCTCTGGAATTTTTACAATCATACCAAAAAAAAAAAAAAAACAGAAGAAATTAGAACACTAAAAACAGTGTTTCAGATTTATGGGATACCATCAACCCAACATACATGTCTTAATAATTCCTGAAGATGTGGAAAGAAAGAATGGATGAGAAGTTCTATTTAGTGAAATAATCACAGAAAAATTACCCAGTTCGGAGAAAGAAAGAGACATTCAGGTACAGGAAGCAAATAGAACTAACAGACATGAACAGAAAAATTCTTCCCCACACATATTGTAATTAAACTTCAACAATAAAACAAAGAAAATAGTCTAAGCATGAGAGAAATGCCAGGATATTTTTAGAGGATGTCTAATAAGTATCACAGCTGAATTCTCATCAGAAACTCAAAGGGTAGGAGAGAATGGTGAGGTATAGTCCACGTCTTCTCCTCCCCTCTCCAGAAACCTTTTATTTAATGAAAAGGAACTTCATACATTTCATAATTACAACTTTAGAAACATGGCTATTCTTCCCACTGTACTGCCCTCCAACCCACTCTCCCACCCCTCTTCCTCCTCCCTCCCCTATTCCCACCATTATGTTTTTACTAAGATCTATTTTCTGTTATCTTTGTATACATATGATTAGCTCTATGTTAAGAAGTTCAAAAATAGTATGAATGACAAAAAAACATTTTTTCAACAGTTAAGACAAGGACTATTCAAAATACAGTACAAGTTTTAAGAGAAAGAAACTATCAATCTGGAATACTGTATCTTGCAAAGCTCTCATTTATGAATGTAGGTGAAACAAAGACCTTCCATAACCATGAGAAACTGAAAGAATTTCTCACCATTCATGCAGCCTCACAAAAGATGCTACAAACAGAAACCCAAAATGATATGACTATGAAAGAATGTGAAAGTAGAAAACCACCCAGTAAAAGTACAAAGCAAATTCAAAGTAAACAATATTTGCATTAGAAAAATGGGAGGGTCAATCCTTATTTATCAACAGAAACCTTGAATGTAAATAAAATAGATCAAAACAGAAATCAACAAAAACTACTGGGAATGAATGAAGACAACAATACAACATACCAAAACATATGGGATACAGCAAAATTAGTGTTAACATAGAAATTTAGAGCAATTGCTGCCTACAGCAAGAAATTGGAAAGGCACCAAACAATGAGCTATCAATGCATCACAAGTACCTAGAACTACAAGAATAAACCAAACCAAAACTTAGAAGGAGAAAAGGAATAATTAAAATTATTAGAGAAGAAATAAACAAAATTGAAGCCAAATAAATGCATCATACATAAAAAAATACAACATCCGTTCACGATGAAAACCTTAAGCAAATTGGGTATAGAAGGAATATTTCTCAACATATTCAAGACAATTTGTAACAAACCCACAGGCAGCATCTTATTGAATGGAGAATAATTGGAAGCATTTCACTAAGACTTGGAACCAGACAAGGATGCCCACTCACACCATTGCTCTTTAATTTAGTCTTGAAATTTTTAGCCAGAGCCATTAGGCAAGAAAATGAAATAAAAAGTATACAAATTGGAAAAACGGAAGTGAAACTATCTGTATATGGAGATGATTTTATATATAGGTGATACTGTAGATTCCAGTGAGAGACTACTAGAATTCCTAAAAGCATTTGGTAAGGGAGGTGCTGTGGGAGAATGGTTAAAGTCTCTGCCTGCAGTGCTGCCATCCATATAGGCACTGGTTTGAGTTCTAGCTGCTCCACTTCTGATCCAGCTCTCTACTATGACCCAGAAAAGCAGTAGAAGATGGCCCAAGTCCTTGGGCCCCTGCACCAGTGTGGGAGATTTGGAAGAGGCTCCTGGCGCTGACTTCAGATCGGCATAGCTCTAGCCATGCAACCATCTGGGGAATAAACTAATGGATGAAAGACCTTTATCGTCCTCTCTAACTCTGCCTCTTTGTAACTCTTGACTTTCAAATAAATGAATAAATCTTTTTTAAAAAAAGAGTTTGGGGTGCTGATACCACTGGCTCATCCTCTGCCTGTGGTGCTGGCATTCACTATGGATGCCAGTTCTAGTTTCGGTAGCTCCTCTTCCACTCTAGCTTTTTGCTGTGGCCCTGGAGGGCAGTGGAGGATGGCCCAAGTGCTTGGGCTCCTACACCCACATGGTAGACCAGGAGGACACACCTGGCTTCTGGCTTTGGATCGGTACAGCTCTGGCAGTAGAAGCCATTTGGAGAGTGAATCAATGGAAGGAAGATCTTTCTCTCTGTCTCTCTCTCTCACTGTCTGTAACTCTACCTGTCAAATAAAGAGTTTGGTAAAGTGGCAAAATATAAGCTCAACATAGAAATGTCAAAATCTTTTGTGTACACAGACAATGCCATGGCTGAGAAAGAACTTTTGAGAACAATCCTATTCACAATAGCTACAAAAGGAATTCAATACCTTGGAATAAATTTAACTAATGATGTCAAATATCTCTATGATGAAAATTACAAAATATTATAGTAATAGAAGAAGACATTTCAAAATGGAAAATTATTCTATTTTCATGAATTAGAAGAAGCAATCTCATCAAAATGTTCACACTACCAGAAGCAATTTAGTCTCAATGTGATTCCAATCAAAACACCAAGGACATTCTTCACAAATGTAGAAAAAATGATGCTGAAAATCATATGGAAGTATAGGAGACTCCAAATAGCTAAAGCAATCATATGCAACAAAAACAAAGCCAGAGGCATTTGTTTTCTTTTTTTTTCAGCTTTAATATTTTATTTAATTTTTAAAATATTTTATTTATTTGAAAGGCAGAGTTACAGAGAGGCAGAGAGAGAGATTCCATCCTCTGGTTCACTCCCCAATTGACTGCAATGACTGGAACTGTTCTGATCTGAAGCCAGGAGCCAGGAGCTCCATGCGGGTCTCCCGCAGGTGCAGGGGCCCAGGCACTTGGGCCATCATCCACTGCTTTCCCAGACCACAGCAGGGAGCTGGATGGGAAGTGGAGTAGCCAGCCGGCACTGGAACGGGTGCCCTATGGGATGCTGGCCCTGCAGTGCCGGCCCCAAGCTCCATCCCCTGAGGGGGCAGCGGCCTCAGTACCTGAGCAGCAGAGACTTGAACACCCCACTGGGGACAGGGACATCCCAGGCGGTGGCTGCATACATGGGTGTCTCGAGCGCTGGGCCACCATGTGTGCCCCCACTTGGATCTGCTTGGGCTGCTCCCCTGGGAGCCCTGTGGGACATTTCCTGGTCACCTCTCATGGCCGTGGGAGTGTGGAGGAGACCCAGTTAGGGCTGCAGACGGCCCCTCTACTGGCCAGATGGGTGCTGGTCTTCAGGGAGGAAGACACAGGAGCGGGAATCCCGCCCCGCCCCTAGTCTCAAAGATGGAAGGCGTGTGTGGCCCCTATGGCCCCCGCGGTGAGGCCTGTGTGCCTCCAGATGGGGCCATGCGTGGCCCCGAAGCCCCTTGCACCTTCTCTCACCAGCGTGTCAGCCGGGGCTCCCTGCGGTCATCACCCCATCTCCTGTGTTTATCTGGCATCTCGGCCATGGCCGTGGCTGATGGTGACCCAGCTCTGACACACTTGTCCCTGCACATAACGGACAAGACCCCACAGACAGTGGGCGCTCAGCTTAATGGTTAAGACACCTGCTTTTCTTTCTCCTCCTGAAGATTTGTATATTTATTTGAAAGGCATAGCTGCGCAGAGAGAGGGCCAGAGAGAGAGAGGTCTTCAATCTGCTGGTTCACTCCCCAAATGGTGGCAATGGCCGGGGCTGGGCCAGGCCAAAGCCAGGAGCCAGGAGCTCCGTTCAGGTCTCCCATGTGGCTGGCAGGGCCCCAGCACTTGGGCCATCCTCCACTGCCTTCCCAGGCACATTAGCAGGGGGCTGGAATAGAAATGGAGCAGCCAGGATGTGAACTGGTGGTGTGACAGGTGGCAGCTTCACCTGCTGTGCCGCCGTGCTGGCCCTAACACCTGCTAGGACATCTGCATTCCAGGTCCCAGTCCTGGGTAACCCCTGACTCAGCTCCCGGCCAATGCTCACCCTGGGTCCCTCTGACTGCAGCCCGAGCCGATGCCCACCCTGGGTCCCCCGACTCAGCTCCCGGCCAACGTCCACACAGTGTCCCCCTGACTGCAGCACCCAGCCAACGCCCACCCTAGTTCCCTGCCACCCGCGGGGGAGCCCATGCCGAGCTCTGAGCTTCGGCTCCCTCAGCCTTCCTAGGCACCTGGGGGTAACCCAGTGGATTCGAGCTCTGCTTCTCATGCTGAGCATGAGCTAAAGAGAACACAAAACTCCAAGAACCAAGGCTGCAGGCCCAACGCAGAGGATTCCAATTAGATTCCCACGGGCCTGAGCAGCCTGACTCTGTCCAGGCCTTAGCCCCCAGGGTTTAGTGCGCATTTGTGACTCCCAGCCTGCGCGGGGTCGCAGTGCTCTGCCCCCAGCAGAGAGGCGCTTGGGCCCAGCGCTAAGTGCTCTCTGTTCTTGTTTTGTCTGAAGCCGCTCGGCTGGATTCCGCCTGGCCACGCCACACTCCTCTGCCTGGACGTTCTGGCTGACGCCACAGGCCGCTCCAGAAAGACACGGGGATGGAGTCACTGGGCAGCGCGGCAGCGGCTGACCCGGCTTGTAAGTTTCCCCGTGCCAGGCTTGGCTCTGCTGGGGCTGGGCCCACAGATCCCAGAGGCCCTGATGGGAATGGGGCTGCCAGGCTCAGGGGCCTGCGGGGGAGGGCCCGCGGGGGCGTGGCTGCGCATGCTGGAGCCAGTCACTCAGCCTGTCTTTGCTCCCCCCCCACCATGCTCAGCTGTGAATCACAGGAAGTGAGCTTGTAAGGGTCATGGAGGTGATGCAGGGCTGGCACTCAGGGCTGCTCCCCCAGCCCACAGGCCACACCCCTGGCTCACAGGCCATGCCCCGGCCCATAGGCCACGCCCCTAGCCAGAAGGCCGCGCCCACAGGGCACTCCCCCACCTGCAGGTCGCACCCCTGGCCCGTGGACCACGCCCCCTGCCCACAGGCCGCTCTCCTGTCCCACAGTGGAGCACTTGGGTCCAGTCCCCAGCTCTCACTGCTGTCCCCAGCTCTCTGCCGGTCCACACCCTGTGAGGCGGCGGTGACAGCTCAAGTGCCAGGGCCCCTGCCACCCGCACGGGAGACCCGGATGGAGCTCCAGGCTCCCGGCCTCTGCCTGGCCCAGCCCTGGATCCTGGCACTCGGAGGGAACCAGTGCATGGAAGACCCCGCTGTCACTCTGCCCTTCAAAAAGATAAGGTAGATAAGTAAATGAATAAAACTTTAGGATGTTTAAATCCAAATCCGTGGACTTAGAACGTGCCTGGGCCTCCTTTAATCAGCCGAGGGCCCAAGAGAGAAAGGCTCGACTCCCGGGGGGGGGCTGCAGGCAGCGTCTCCCTGGGCCTTCACACCCACACCCATGCCCACGACAGCCCTCCCCCACAGGGCGAGGACAGTGCATGCTGGGAAAGTGTGCTTGGGCTGCAGGCCGTTTTGCACCCAAATAATCTTTAATACATTTTCAAGACTTGAGCAGCCGCGACAGGGAACCCCACTGCTGCTTCAGTCCCCAGATGGCCACAGCAATGCCCACAGGGGAGCCCTCCCTGCTGCCCACCAGGACTCGCCCCAGGCTCATGGTGTGGGTGCGGCTGCCCCAAGGAGGGGGCCCCGTGGCAGCTCTTGCCTCGGGAAGGCGCGCAGGCAGCGTCCATCCGCAGTCACTCAGCATCGAGTTCAGGCCCCCAATTCTCATCGGAATTAGGGGTGTGAGACTCTGGTTGGATAATCCTGGGCTAGAATTCCTCTCCTGCCTGGGACGACGAAACCAGAGTTACCACTCCCAGGCGGGCAGCTCTATGCAGATGGAAGCAACCCCCTGCATCCCACAGCTTTGAAGCCTGGGGGGCAGACGCCTTGGGTTTGACTTTTCAGGGCGGGTCCCTTTGGTGTGAGGCTTGGGGGTGACCCTCTGGCTCCAATCTGTCCTCATGGCCACATGGCCACGCTGAGGGGTCAATGCCTCCCGGGCGGGGACCAGCCCTCCTTGTCACAGTCACTGCTGGGCCCTCCGTTGGCCCCAACAAGGAGAGGAGCCACGCCGGTGTCACACAAAGCCAGTGCCCCAAGCCCAGCCCACTTCCAGCTGAGCCCCGTCTGAGGGGGGGGGGGGCTCTGTCTCCTGCCTGTCTCCGCCAGGCAAGGTCTGGGACTCAGGTGCCCACCCGGCAGGATGGTAACCTCCCTGCCGGGCCACTCCTGAGTCCACAGTGCCGAGCACATGCACAGAACGGTGACCTGACCATCTTCTGCCAGGACGCACCTCTTACATTTTTCTACGTATTCATTTGAACGGGAGACATAAAGTCAGAGACAGAGACCCCCCGCCTGCTGGGTCAGTCCCCAGACACCCGCGATGGCCAGGGCCAGGCCAGGCTGAAGCCGGGAGCCATGAGCTCCATCGGGTCCCCCAGGTGGTGCAGGGGCCCAGGGTGCACACCCGCGGGGGCTGGCTGGACATAGAGCCGGGACCCGCGGCGCCTTCACAGCTGAAGCCAGTGCCCACACCGTTGCCCGGAAGGCTCGAGGGGATGGCCACGGCTGCCCCGCCCCAGCCCGGGGCAGTGGGGGGAGCGCGAGGGGCCACGGGTCCTGTCGGCCTCTCCCCAGCCCCTTCCGGCACACTGAACTTCAGCAGAGCCCACCGGAAGTGCAGGTCCCTGGTGGCCCCGGAGATCAGCATCTCGCAGGACCCAAGCGAGGGCTCCCTGTTGTCCAACGACTTCCTGGACACGCCGGACGACCTGGACATGAACGTGGATGACATTGAGGCCCCCGATGAGACGGACTCTCTCGAGTTCCTGGGCGACAGCAACGAACTGGAGTGGGAAGGTAAGGGCCAGGGGCTGTCCCGGTCTCGGCTCAAGGCGCGGGGTACGGGGGCCACGGGGGCACGGAATAGCGCGGGTTCACGCACACCTGCACCTGTCGCCACCGCGCGGGTCTTCCCTGATATCCTCGAAGGGGACCGCAGCACGCGGCCTGCCTGGCGTTTCGAGCGCTTGCTCTGGGCGCTGGGGACACGGGGGGACATGGCGGGGATGTGGTGGGAGGGGACATGGCCCCGCCCACGGGCGTGGGCAGCCACCACACGGAGGGCGGGACAGAGTGGGGGCGCAGGAAGACCCGGCCCGCTGTCCACACTGCCTGGGGGGCTGAATCTGGGGCCAGGGTAACCGGGTGGGGTCCTTGGAATGGGTGCCCGGCACAGGCCTGGAGGGTGGCGAGGGGTGGAGGGGCTGGGCAGAGGCTAGGGGAGAGGGAGGCAGGCGCAGGTCTCACAGCCCCAGTGGCCACAGCGAGGGCTCTGGCGAGAGAAGCGGAGCAGCATTGGCCAGGTCTGATGTCCACGAATGTGGGGCAATCTTGCGGACATGGCCAGGGAGGGCAGGTGGGGGCGGGGCCCAGGGAGAAGTGGGCGAGTGGGAGCGGGGCCCAGGGAGGAGTGGGCGGGAGGGGGCCCAGAGAGGAGGGAGGGACTTCACTCCAGGATTTCGGAGAGCAGTACACAGATCCGCTCTGGCGATCACACTCTTCCTAGGTTTTCATTTGCTTTTCTTCTGATTTATTTGAAACACAGAGTCAGAGAGAGAGAGAGCGAGCACTCTCCCATCCGCTGGGTCCCTCCCCACATGGCCACCAGGGCCAGCGCTGGGCCAGGCTGGAGCCAGGAGCAGGAGCTCCATCCGGGTTTTCCACGCAGGTGCAGGGCCCCAGCACTTGAGCTCTCACTGCTGCCCCCAGGGTGCGCATGCGCAGGGAGCTGCCGCCTCCCCCCCCCCCCCAAGTCTGATCCGGGATGCCCCTGTCTCAATCCCCACACCACACACGGGTCCCGACTTCCCCGCTGGACGCTGCCCACGGCAGAGCGAGGACGGCACCAGGAGCTCAGCAGCAGAGCTGAGCCCGAGAGCTGGAGGGGGGGAGCGCTGTGTGCGGGACCCCAGGGCAGGGCAGGCCAGGAGGGCGCCCACTTCTCCCATCAGATCCTGGGTCCCTCCCCAGCTCTGCTCCGGACTCGGCCTGCAGGGGTGGCCCAGGTGCTCCTGGCCAGCAAGGGGAGACCCGGATGGTGCTGCCGCCCCAGCATGGCAGGCCTGGGGAGTGACCGGAAGGGAGCTGGGTCTGACTCCCATGGCACAGCTGTGGACCCCAGTTCCCCCGCTGCTGTCAGCAAATTGGCTCTGCCGAGGGGTGGGGGACACGAAGCAGCCCACCATTACCCCCTCCCGGCCCCCCTGCTGTTTGCGTCAGGAAGTGTTAGGAGTCAAATGTCTGGAAAGTGCAATCACGGAAGGCTTTCTGAAGGAGGTGGCACTTGAGCCAGGTCCTGTCAGGGCACAAGCAGCACCAGGGCGGGAGAATGAAGGCAGCCATGAGAGGCTGGCGTGTCCAGCCCAGGGGTGCTGCTTCCAGATGACACCCCGGTGGCCCCCGCCAAGAACAGGCCTAGGGACAGCGCGGACCTGTTGGGGATGGCGCGGCAGAGGACGGCGCGGCAGCCAACGGGCGCCTGTGGTGCAGGTCATTATCGGGGAGCAGGAGTCCCGCATTGACCTGCACGTGATCCGGCCGCACAAGAAGGTGGTCACACAGGAGGTGAGGCCCCAGATACCTGTGCCCACCCACGGTCAGTCTCCCCTGGGAACACATGGTCACCCCGGAGGTCAGACCCCTGTACCCGTGTTCACCCTGGAGGTTGCCACCCCCACACCCATGGTCACCCACGGAGGTCGGACCACCCCCATACCCGTGGTCACCCACGGAGGTCGGCCCCCACCCCATACCCGTGGTCACCTGGAGGTCGCCCCCCCCCGTACCCATGCTCACCCCGGAGGTCGCCCCCCTCCGTACTCATGGTCATCCCAGAGGTCGGATCCCCCTCCCCAACCAGGGGTCACCCCGGAGGTCAGAGCCCCATACCCGTGGTCACCCCGGAGGTCGGACCCCGTACCCGTGCTCACCCCAGAGGGCGGCCCCCTGTACCCGTGCTCACCCTGGAGGTTGGACCCCCATACCTGTGTTCACCCCAGAGGTCGGACCACCCCACCTGTACCCGTGGTCACCTCGGAGATCAGACCCCCATACCCGTGGTCACCCCGGAGGTCGGACCCCGTACCCGTACTCACCCCAGAGGGCGGCCCCCCGTACCTGTGCTCACTCTGGAGGTCGCCCCCCACACACCAATTGTCCCCTCCGTGCCCCACCGCGGGCAGAGGGTGAAGCCTGCGTGGCTCGGATCGGTTACTATGGCCAGGGCCTCAACGCCATCATCGTCTTAGCCACTGCTTTCTCCCCACAGCACCTGTGAGGACCACCACTACATCATGGAGAACCTGTCCTGAGAGTGGGGCGGGGCCGGCGAGGCGGGGGGCGGGGCAGGGGCGGAGCAGGTGGGGGCGGGGTGGGGTAGGCAGAGCTGGTGGGCCAGGGGCGGGGTGGGGGGGAGCTAGGCCACAGGGCAGGGGGCCTGGGCGGGGCAGGCGGAGCCGGTGGGGCGGGGACGGCACAGGGCGGGTGGAGGGGCGTGTGTGGGGCCAGGGCGGGCGGGGCGGGGCGAGGCCGGGCGCGAGGCCCCGCCCACCCAGGCTTTCCCACGAAGGCGCAGGGGCCCAAGCACCCAGGCAATCCTCCACTGCTCTCCAAGGCCACAGCAGAGCTGGATCAGAAATGGAGTGGCCAGAACTGGAACCCTCACCGACGTGGGATGCGGCCCTACAGGCGCCCGGCACCGTTGACTCTTTAATCAAACCTCCGCTCGCCCTGCGCTCTGCTCTGGGCCCGGGTTCAGTCCCGGCGCTGTTAGAACCCCGGGCCCTGAGCGCTGCCCAGGTTGGTGGATTCCGCCCCTCGAGGGCTTCAGGCAGCGGAGTGGAGGCCTCCCACCTCCCCCGCCAGGAGACGCTCGCGGTCTCCCGGGGAACGCGCGACGCGGGGCGGGCGACGCCCTGGGCCAGGGTCCTCGCTCTGCCAGGCCAGGCCGCTGGACCACAGCCTCCGCGGGTGGAAAATGTGCGGGGGGGGGGAGGGCGGGGCGCTGCCTCTGCCCTTCTCCCCTTCCTCTCCCACCCACTTCGTCCGCTTCCCGCCCCGGCCCTGCCTCCCTAGGCCCGCAAAACCCTGGGGTAGTCCAGCACAGTGACCACGAGGCTCGGGGGCAAATGACAGCGTGTGGCAAAGCCTCCGCAAGGAGTCCCAAAAGCACCGCGTCTCCGCTGTCCCGCGGCTTTTCCTCGAGGGACCGGGTGCGGGGCCAGGTATGGGGCCAGGTGCGGGCCAGGCGCCTCCTCCCTCCCCGGCCTCCGCTGCCTCCTGGGCCCCTGGGTGGGCTCTGGATCTCGCGTGGGAGTCCCCGGGCCCGAGGGAGGAGGCGCCGGTCCTGGGGGAGATGCGACGCAGGGTGGGAACTGCAGCAGGGGGCGCCCTCCGGCACCCAGCCGCCCTCCCCCAGCTCCGTGGCCGCCCCAGATCCCGCGGGGTCCCCCGAGGTCCTGCCCTGCAGGCCGGGCGCACCCTTGGCGCCCCATGCGTGCACAGCAGCCCCAGCGCCCACAGCCCCGAACCCTGGCCCCTCCTCCCTGCACGGAGGGCGCCCCCTCCCCCGGCCGCATCCCGGCCCTCGGCCTCCAGGAAGGGACCTTGGTAGGTGGTGGGAGGGATCCAGCTGCTCTGCGGGCCCTGCGTGGCAGGCCTGGCACAGGAGTTGGCGAGCAGGCGGCGGGGCTGGGAGCAGCCGCTCCTTCCAAGGGCAGGGGTGGGGGACTGCTCCCAATCAGAGCCTTGGCCGCCCCTGCAGCCCGGTGCTGTGCGTGGCCACTCGCTGGCCGCCGGACTCCCGACGCAGCTGCCCTCTCCATCTTTCCCTCTCCCCCTCCAGCTCCGAGGGTCCCAGGCCATGGGGCCCGGGCAGGTGTAGGGTCGGCCTTGCCCTGTGCCAGCATGGAGGTGCTGGGAGCCCTGGGGGCCAGTAAGGCCGGAGAGGCCGCTGTGAAGTGGCAGCTGTGCTAGGACATGACGGCCAAGATGTGGTGGATGGTGAGTGGGCGCCAGGCCCACGTGGGCCAGCGTGGTGGTCCTGGAGCCATGTGGCCGGTTCGGCGGACCCCTGTGTGCCCAGGGGCGGTCTGTGGGCAGGCAACCCAGGGGGGCTCCAGGCAGGGCCGGGGGTGGCCGCTTAGGGCAGGGCTGGGGCAGCTCCGCTAGCTTGGGCGCCCTTCTGGAAGCTTCTAGGGGGCCAGGCCGCAGCCCTCCGGGCTGTGACCCTGCCGTGGGGGAGGGAGAGATTCTGGGCCGTGCTGGGGGCCGTGGGGCCGGGCTGGGGGCTGGGAGGGGCCCGGGCCGTCCACCTGGGGACTTGGAGCCTGCGGCTGGGTGCCCGGTCTCGTACCCCTACAGGAAGCGGCCTGGGTCTCAAGGCCCTGGCTCTGGGGTCCTGTCCCCTACAGCCGCCATGCGGGGGTGTGGGTCCCCAGTCCCCAGTGCCGAGTTCTGGGCTCAGCTTCAGCTCTGGGTCTCCCCTTGGCCTGCATTTATCATGTGCCTACTGTATCCCGGCCCCGTCTCTGGTGCTTAAGAGAAGGGCAGGTGGGGGCAACGGAGGGGGGGGGAGGGTGGCAGGGCCCGCGTGGTCCTGGGCGGCCGCAGAGCCAAGACCCGGCAGCTGGCAAAATGGGCAAAGAGAAAAGGGGGCAGAGGGCAGGGCTGCAGCAAAGGCCCTGGGGCAGCAGGGAGCCAGGAGGCTGGTGCAGCTGGAGCTGAGCGTGGGGGGGGGAGGCACAGCAGAGGCCCAGGATCCCGTTCAGGGGGGTTAGCCACCCCCCTACAGTCCGCAGCGCAGGTCAGCGGGTGGGCGGTTCCTGCAGAGGTGCGGCCTAGGGGCACCTAGCTGCCTGCCCCTCCCCAGCCCTTGGCAGCCCTGGAGCTGCCTCACCCCCCCCCACCAGGGCCCCCACACAGCGCGGCTGCCCTGGGTCCTGGGAGGGGGCCACGTGCCCACCAGGGCCACGCCAGCCTCGCTGTGCAGGGCTGAGGTCCCCGTCTCGGGAGGCATCAGAGCCCAGAGGGGCCGCAGCGTCTACAGGAGCAGCGTGTACACTGAGCCGGCCAAGATCCAAGCAGGGAAACAGGACCCGTAGGCGGCATGGCCGCAAGAGCCACTTCTGTGGCTTTGTCCCTTCCTTGGGGGGATTCCAAGGAAGAGGCGAGAGCGAGGATGTGCGGGGCCAACGACAGGCACCGGCTGCCACTAGCCTCGGTCTCCCCTGCCCCCCGCGAGGCTGCTGCCCAGGCCGGAACTGCGGGCTGGGCACGCGGTGGCGGCGGTGGTCGGACCCCGGGAGGCTCTGCCGTGAACCAGCAACCAGGCCGGGGGCTCGTGGGCATGGGGCCGGCGCTGAGGAGGGGGTGCTGGCGGAAGGTCTGGGGTCTGGGGGCCGAGGGCGAGGTTGTGCAAAGGCCAGGGGTGGGAAGGAGCTGTGGGGGATGGGAGGGGCCCTAGGGAGCCACGGTGAGGTTTAGGCGGGCAGGCGCCCCCCCATGCCTATCTGAGTGCCACCCACCGCCTCCCCTGCTGTGTGCTGGCACTGGGGTGGGGGTCAGGGAGCTCCATCTTCTGGCTCTCGGCCACCGTCCACTGTGCCCACATCTGAGGCTCCGAGGAGCCAGCCAGCCTGCTGCAAACTACGGAATGTGCCCCGGGGCCGGGCCAGACAGGGGGTACAGGGCCATGGGCGCCTCCTCACCCCCGCCCAGGATGCTTCGAAGATGGGGCACAATCAACTTTTAAGCAATAAAACTCAATGTATGTGGATGACACCATTATATGGTGAGATAATCCACTCTAACCCCAAGCCAAATACAACCAGTAAGTGAATTTAGCAAGACTACCAGGTAGACAATCATTATAAGTCACAGCAAACAAACAGAAAACATTAAAGGACAAAAGGCAAACTAGCAAACACATATCTACAAGAGGAATTTAAATTATGTAATATCTTTAAACATTATTCAGACACATATTAAACACACATGCGCACACACAAAGGGCACAACAGAGAAATGACTCCAGAACATAGAGATAGCAAAGACCCAGAAGTCAATGAGGTGCCAGTAAGTCAGGAAATTCTATCTCACCTGAGTGCAGCTTCAGATCACCAGGGCTGCACAGGAACAAGGAGGTGACCCTGCCACTGGGGAATCCAGCAGTAGAGGTGGCGGCTGCAGACCCCAGCCCAGCTCCTCACTTCCCTCACCTGGCAACAGTCCCCCAAGCCCACAATGCCAGGGAGCCTACTGATTGGCTACTGCTTTATGACATCATCTATGCCCACCCACTTTGCAAACTGTCCAACCAGACACCCTCGGGGGAGGGGCAACCACGTAATCTCATGAGATTGTCATGTTACAGTCTCTTCCAGGCTGCACTGGGCAAAGTGTCTGTGTGGTGGCTCAGCTTTCTCCCCTCTGCAAAGAGGGAGCCAGAGACTTGAGAAGCAGGAAGTGCGGAGAGCTTAGGGCCCGGTGTCTGAGAAAGGGGAGGTGGAATGGGTGGATTCTGCTAGAACTGACTGTCCTAGTCCCTCAACTTGGACTTCCCCATGGTGAGCTCCTGAATCTGCATACTCCACCAGGCGAGGGCTGGGCTGGCTCTGGAATATGGGCGGCAAGCCCTGTCCCTGCACAGCGACTTAATCCACCTTGGAGGCAACAGGTGATGGCCTAAGTATGTGGGTTTCTACCACTCATGTGGGAGACCTGCATGGATTTCCTTCCCTCAACTTGGCTGAGCCCTGGCTTTGCAGACATTTGGGGAATGACCCAGTAAATGGAATCTCTCTCCTTGTTCTCTGTCACTCTGCCTTTCAAAAAATAAATCTTTAAAAAGTCTAGGAAGAATTTTCTCACCAACCAACCATCTCTTGTCCAATAGCAATGGCTGGAAGTATGTTCTGAATGAGACATTAACAGACAAATGGCCATCAAGGCCATGGGTACATGGCAGGGCTGCTTGTGGTGGACAGTTCTATAACGTTTTAGGAGGAATGCTCCCTCTGACTAAACACTCAGGTATGCTCTGCACCCTTCCCTCCCTGCCCTTGCAGTAGCCTTCAGTAATGGCTCAATGCCCCTGCACCAGGATACTGTTTCCAAACTGTCTGTGGCCACAGAGAAGAGGTGGCCTGGGGAGTGGTCACTGAGGAGAGAGGAAAGGCTGGGGACCTCAGGGACCCCATTCCCTGGCCTGGAGTCCCTGATCCTATGTCACAGGTCTGCAGCAGAGCATGCCTGTCACCTCCCTCAGCCTGTGACATCTCTATTAACATTGCCCTTGACTATGTTAGACTTGGGGATCACAATGGACTGTCCACTATCTCAAGTCAAACTCCTAGGTTTGATACAAAGTCAACTCCTCAGTGCATCCCTCCCAGGCCATGAGGTTGGGAAGAAAGCTCCCAGCTGGTCAGAGGCTTCTGACCTGACCTGTGTTTGGTGGGGGGTGGCCTGTCCCCATCTGTGAGTGGGACCTGTTTTCTCAGCTGCAGCTCTACCAGCCCAATCCTTGGTGTCTGGAAGAATTCACCAATGAAGCTTCTGCAGTGTGTGTGTGTGTGTGTGTGTGTATGGTGGGGGAGGGTGGTCAGGTGGCTGCTGGGTGAGCTCTGTGCTTGCTCTGCCTTCTTCTCCAAGGACTCATCCAGGATGGAGCACTTCTCCATGGGCCCCTCAGACTTTTTCTTTTTTAAAGGATTTCATTCATTTTCTGAGAGGTAGAGGCACAGACAGAGGGAGAGGCAGAGAAGGAGATCTTCCATCTGCTGGTTTACTCCCCAAATAGCTGCAATGGCTAGAGCTGTGCCCATCCAAAGCTAGGAGCCAGGAGCTTCATCCAGGCCTCTCATGTGGGTGCTGGGGCCCAAGCACTTGGGCCATCTTCCACTGTTTTCCCAGGCTATAGCAGAGAGATGCATAGGATGAGGGGCAGCTGGGACTTGGACTGGCACCCATATGCAATGCTGGTGCCACAGATGGAGAGTTAGCCTACTATGCCACAGTGCCAGCCCCCTAACTTTTTCTTTATGGGTGGTGAGGGTATGAATAGCACAAGGCTTCAGGGTCTGCCTGTGTGCTAAGGGAAGGTAACCATAGAGGGCCAAAGGATCTACACCCTAGAATCCCAAGGTTCTGTGCCTGTTCCTATCTCTGCTTCTTCTCAGGTAGTTTTATTCTCTTTCTGGTTGTGAAACATGTGTCTGTCATCTAGAGATTGTGAGTCCTGCATTAGCTGCACACACACTTTTATATCTAGGGCTGGCTGGTTCAGGTGTTTTGCATTCTTCTGCTGTCTCCATGCTGCCTCATGGAGTGCTGGCCTGTGGTCATTACAACTTTTGACTACTGGGGTCTCACCCACAATATTAGATAAGTACATCTCTAAATCCATTTAAAATAATTTCTGTGTTTAGAAATGAAGAGGTTGCCATTACTGATTTGACTACATGCCTGTTTAAATGACTAACTCTGGGGCCAGTGCTGTGTCTTCAGTGGGTTAAATCCCCAGCCTGCAGTGCTGGCATCCCATATGGGTGCCAGTTCCAGTCTAGGCTACTCCTCTTCTGATCCAGCTCTCTGCTAAGTCCTGAGTAAGCAGTAGAAGATGGCCCAACTCCTTGGTTCCTGCACCCATGTGGGAGGCCCAGAAGAAGCTCCTGGCTCCTGACTTTGAATGAGCTCAGCTCTGGCTGTTGCAGTCATTTGGGGAGTGAGCCAGCAGAATGGAAGACCTCTCTCGCCTATCCCTCTCCCTCTCCTTCTCTCTTTCAACTAAGTAAAATAAATGCTTAAAAATGACTAACTCCATCTTGACTTAATTACTGATTTCCTGGTTGGAAGTTAATATATAATTTTCAAACTAATACTTTTTCTTCAATGCTAAAACACTGCTGCCTGATTTGTGCATAAAACTCCCTTGAGTGACCTTCCCAGTTCTCTACTTCTTTACCAAGGCATCCCTGACACCAGCACTTCTGGCATTTGGATTACAACAGGTCTGTAAATTGTTCAAGAGTTTTTACACCATTTATTAAGCTTAATAGTTTATTGTAATAATTCTTATTAGTATAGATTTTTAGAAAGCTTTTATTTAATAAATATAAATTTCATAGGTACAACTTCTGTAATTTAACAATTCCCTCCATTCCCACCTTCCCACTCCCAAACTGTCCCACCTTCTACTCCCTCTCCCAACCCATTCTTCATTAAGATTCATTTTAAATTATCTTTACATACAAAATGTCAACTATATGCTAAGTAAAGACTTCAACAGTTTGCACCCACACAGACACACAAAGTATAAAGTCCTGTTTGAAGACAAGTCTTACCGTTAATTGCAGTAGGTTAAGCATGTGTTGTTGGCATTCCATATCAGAGTACAGTTGGAGTCCCAGCTACTCCACTTCTAATCCAGCTCCCTGTTAGTGTGCCTGAGAAGGCGGAGGAAGAGGTTTCAACTGCTAGAACCACTACCACTCATGTGAGAGATTCAGCTGGAATTCTGGTCCCCAGTTTCATCCTGACCAGACCTAGCTATTCTGGCCATTTTGGGAGTGAAACAGTAAATGGAATTTCTGTGTCTTCTCCCTCCCAACTGCCAGTATAATTGTTGTTCACATAAATAAATAGATTTTTAAAAAATATTTTGAATTCTATGTACCATTTTTGCATAATATGCATTTTCCATGACATTTTGGAGAACTGTTTACATGTATGGATTTCAAAATTTGTTGTATAAAGAAAAGATCCTTTAATTCAATTCTCCACAAGTTTTTGAAAACCTCTCATATTTGCATTTATTTCTATTTTCTATAAATGATATATATTTGCATTTCTTGCAAAACATTGATTGTATTTTCTTCCTCACTTTGTCCCCAATGATATCACTCTAGTTTGATTTTCATTTCTTATCTGCACAACTGTATTCTGTCTGGCAATTTTTTCTCATCTCAGTCTATCCTATGTGAAGTGATCAGATCGAACTTCTTGGAGAACAGTTTTTACGTTGTTACTCTCTTGTACAAAAGTGGTTAAGAAAATAAATATTCATATTTCATGAAGAATAAAATACAAAATCTTTAGTCAGATGATTATGGATATCATAAATCCAATGGCCTGTTAACATTTTTTTTGAAAAGCAGAGTGGACAGTGATAGAGAGACAGAGAGGTCTTCCTTTTCCATTGGTTCACCCCCTAGTGGCTGCTGGGGCCAGCGCACCACGCTGATATGAAGCCAGGAGCCAGGTGCTTCTCCTGGTCATCCATGTGGGTGCAGGGCCCAAGGAATTGGGCCATCCTCCACTGCACTCCCAGGCCACAGCAGAGAGCTGGCCTGGAAGAGGGGCAGCTGGGACAGAATCCGGCACCCCAACCAGGACTAGAACCCAGAGTGCTGGCACCACAGGTGGAGGATTAGCCCATTATTTATTTGAAAGGCAGAGTGACAGGGAGGGAACTAAAAGGAAGGAAGGAGGGAGGAAAGGAAGGGGAGGAAGAGAGGTAGAGGAAAAGGAGAAAGAGAGTGCACACAAGTTGGGTTTGGGGGTGGTTCATCTGATGATTCACTCACTGAATGCCCAGAACAGGTGGGGTTGGGTCAGGCTGAAGTAAGGAACCAGGAATTCCATCCAGATCTCCCACATGGGTATTAGAGACCTAAGTACTTGGGCCATCATCTGGTAGCACCCATGCACATTAATAGGAATCTGAGTCAGAAGCAGAAGCAGGGTTCAGTCCCAGGCATTCTGATATGTGTTGTAGGCACCCCAAGTGGTAGCTTAACCCACTGCACCATAATGCTATCACTGGAAGTTTATTTGAAATTTCTTTGATATTTTATGTTTCTCTGGCATTTTGAATTGTATTACCTAGCTAGTACTCTGATACAGCAGGTTAATCTGTTGTCAGTGATGCTGGCATCCCATATGAGCACCATCTTGAGTCTCAGGTGCTACATTTCCCACCCAGCTTCCTGCAAATGAATCTGGAAAGAAGCAGATGATTCAAGTCATTGAGTCCCTGCCATCCAAATGGGAAGCCTGGATGGAGTTCCAGCTCCTGGGTTTGGCCTGACCCAGCCCCAGCCAATGTGACCATTTGGGTAGTAAGCCAGCAGATGGCAGATGGATCTCTCCCCCTTGCCCTGCATTTCAAATAAGTAAGTACATCTTTAAGAAATATATTTATTTTTAAATACTTTTCTCCTTAGCTTCTAGAATAGCATTCTCCCTTGGTGCTAATGCTATCTGTTGACTTGTCTTTCTCAGTCTCTTAATCTAGCACAACAAATCTCCCAAATGTTGACATCCTGTCACAGATGTTGGCCTCTTCTGTTCTCTAAATTACAGACTCCTGAGCACCTAAATAACTCTCATGCATAACCTTGCCTATACATACCTGAGGACTCCAAAATCTTAGATTTCAGGTCTGATTTAACTTTCATTTTCAAATGACTGATGGAAAAACATGTCTGGAAGACAGCATTTAGCCTTGTGGTTAAGATGCCAATGTCTCACACTGGAGTTAATGGGTGTGATTCCCAGTTCTGGCCTCTGGGAGGCAGCAGTGTGATGGCTCAAATGATTGGTTCCCTGCTCCTCGACCATCTCTGGACATTGTGGACATTTGAGCAGTGAACCAGAGGGTGAATACCCCTTCTCTTTCTGTCTTTTTACCTCTCAAATCAAAACACAAAACAAAAAAAACTATGTCTATGTCTTCCAACAAAATGACCGTCTTAATGGCTAAAAGCAGTTTCATTGTTAAATTCAGCAAAAATAATTCTTGGTTATAAATGATATTTGAATAATGAACAATTGTTAATCAAACTTATGTAATGGATCGGGAAGAGAGAAAGATGTGGACAATGCTTTTTGCATTTCACTTTGATACTTTCTTCTCATGTAACCTTAAAAAATCCATGTGAGTTCATTGTGCCCAAGTTTGATGTCCTTAAACTTATGGGCTCCATCTGCTTGAGGCAGATAGTATAAAGGGAAGTGGTCAGAACCTGAGAAATCATCTTGCTTCTGCCCCAAAACAGCTAAGAGACACCAGCAAGTCATTTTACCTCTCTAGTTCTTTCTCCCTTGTAACGTAAGAGAACCATCTTTCTATTTAAAGGATTTATTCTATACATTCCTATCTTAAAGTAAGGTTCACATAACTGTGAAAAATTTTGTGACTGTCAAGTCTTCTTCAATTCCACTGCATTGTTAGCAGTGTAATATCAAGCCAGCACTGAAGTGCTAAATAACATAGGACTGCCAGGGCTTATTAGGAGCTACAAAGAATCATTTGAGTTCATGAAAATGTTTAAATTTAAAAATAGAATCATCCTATTATTGTTCAGAATCAATACATTGCTAATTTTTTATTTATAATAATTGAATATCAGTAGCTTCATTTCTGATAGTATATTTCTAGTATTGTATATTGTAATATTGTAGAATAGTATATATTGTCTATTGTAGTTATACAATATTTATAGATTAACTAAAATTATAGGTAGCAATATTTATTGCTTTTTTCTTCTTTTATTGGATTTTATCATAGCATATATCATTAAACCTTTCTATTTTAGATTAATGACTAAAGAGATTATCTACTGTTCAGCTTCTGGCTTTGGCCTGGCCCACTCTGCAATGCTGTAGATATTTGAGGGCAAACCAGAGGATGAAAGATCTCTTCTCACTCTCTCTTGCTGTAACTCTGCCTTTGAATAAATAATTAAATTTATAAAACAAAGATATTATCCATTGCAAATTGAACACAATCAGAAGGAAAAATTCAAATTGGAAAGTATAACAATTTGGTAAAAGATAAAGGCATTTGTTATACAGTAAAGAGATTATTATGTAACCCAGAATTCTTCTAAATCGTATGGAGGAAAAGGGGCACTGGTCACTCTATTTTCTGGGTTCTTAAGGCACCAATATAATTGTCAATCCAAGTTTGTATCTTTAGTTATTGTAGAAGGTAGTTAATCACCTTGCCACCCACCTCCAGTCACACACACACACACACACACAAAGTCTGCTTAGGAATGCAATCAATCCATTGATAAGTTTAATCTCTGGGCAACTTAATTTGATACTACAGCTATCAGTTTTATGTAGCTTTGCTAATGTTACAGTAAAGCAGGACTGTTTTAAAATTTTATCATTTACAAAAAAAAAAGCCATGGTTTGTACACGTTACATTCATAATTTATCTAAATATTTTTGTATTTTCAACTCTTTGTATTTAAAAGTTATTTTATTTTAATTGAACTCACAAATATTTTTGCTTAAGCACTGATATCTATCTGTCTTTAAAAATTCTCTTTCCTGGCCTTTGCCGTGGCTCAGTAGGCTAATCCTCCACCTTGCAGTGCCGGCACACCGGGTTCTAGTCCCGGTCGGGGCACCGATCCTGTCTCGGTTGCCCCTCTTCCAGGCCAGCTCTCTGCTGTGGCCAGGGAGTGCAGTGGAGGATGGCCCAAGTGCTTGGGCCCTGCACCCCATGGGAGACCAGGAGAAGTACCTAGCTCCTACCATTGGAATGGCATGATGCTCTGGCCACAGCGCGCCTACCCTCTTAAGGCATCACTCTGGGGGTCTAGCAGTCCAGCATAGCGGGTTAAGGTATGGCCTGCTGTATTGGCGTTCCACATGGGCACTGGTTTGAGTCTCAACTGCTCCACTGCCAATCCAGCTACCTGTTAATGAGCCTGGGAGGCAGCAGAAAGTGGCCTAGTTCCCTGAGTTCTTGCACTCATGTGGGAGACCTGGAAAAATCTCCTGGCCTCAGCCTAGCATAGCTCTGGTCATTGCAGCCTTTTGGAGAGTGACCAAGTAGATGGAAGATCTCTCTCTCTCTCTCTTCTCTCTTCTCTCTTTCTGTCTCCTTTTGTCTCTATAACTGTGCCTTCCAAATGAATAAATGAATCTTTTCTTTTAAGAAAGCCCCTACCCTGTCTCTGGTTATAGTTTCCCTTCTCCAAGTGGCCTTGCTGAGGCTGGAAGTTAGAAGAGTTAATGTGTGCTCTAAAGAAAGGGCTGAACCAATCATTTACTCTTGGATATAATTATGTGTTGCTTCCTTTGGATCTTGTTTAAAAATTTTTTCTCTTAGATGGTAATCCTGAGCCATAGGCTACTATGACTATCTGATGATTCAGTTATGCAGAAATGCATAAATGGACATGCAGGATTGAAAAATAAACCAATTTTTTTGAAATATGCTAATCAAAATATTAAAAAGAAAAAATGGTAGAGAAGATGTTCACTTCCTGGGAGATGGAATACACACACTTTTCCCTATTTCTTTCCGCTGAATACAACTAAAGCATTTTTATATTATGGAGGAAATAAACAAAAGTCTGAAATGGAGGAGCCAGCATTGTGTTATAGTGGGTTAAACTGCTGCCTGCAATGCCATCATCCCATCTGGATACTAGTTGGTGTCCCAGCTGCTTCTTATCCAGTTCCCTACCAATGTGCCTGGCAGAACAGCAGAAGATGGCCAAACTGCTTGGGTCCCTGCCTCATATGAAGGAGACCTTGAAGAAGCTTCTTTCTCCTGGCTTCAGTCTGGCCCATCCCTGACTGTTGTTGCCATTTGGAGAGTGACCCAATGGATGGAATATCTCTCTCCTCCTCTCTCTCTAACTGTTTTTCAAATGAATAATCAAATCTTTAAAAAGAAAAGAGGACTGAAATGTAGAGAGAAGTAAGACAAACAACTGGAGACTAGACCCAAGAAATGAGATGAGATGGTGGAAAGTTCTCTAGCTTGTTCCTTTGCCTAATATATGTCACTCTTGGGCCCCCACAACTGGTAACCCAGAAATGTCAGGAGAAAGACCAAAAAATGTCCCAACAAAAGCTCTATTTGCTAATCCAAATGATCAGGAAAGGAATAGCCTCACAAGACAGATCTGTGTAAGATTGTCTCTCCCTGTTGGGTGTCAACATACAGAGAACCTGGACTTATCTCCAATCTGAAAACAAAGCAGGACCTCTTCTATAGAAAAAGCACAGCCCAAACCAGCTACAGCATGTTTGGCTAAATAGGATGTAGGTTCTTATCATAATTACTCACTCAGACTCAGAAAATCACTTGTCATAGCAAGAACCAGGCAAATCTCAACTTGAACGAACCCAATAAGTAGATGAGAAATGAGAAAGCAGAGATGTTAGAATTATCTGACAGGGTTTAAGGTGACAATTATACATTCAACTGGCTATATTTGAAAAAGAAATGATTGTCTTTGTAAAACAAAACAAATTCAAGAATCTACAAAAATAAAATCCTGAAACCAATAAAATATCAATGAATTACAGGCAACAAAATGAAACCTCTAATGCAACTATAACCACTCAAATGAAGTAAAGGGGTCAGCATTATGGCATAGCAGGTTAAGTTGCTGTGAGTGATGCTGACATCCCATATGCTCTACTTCCAATCTAGCTCCCTGCCTAATGTGACTTGGTAAACAGGAGAAGATGGCCCAAGTCCCTGGTCCTTGCACCTGTGTGGGAGATCCAGATGAAGCTCTTGTCTCCTAGTGTCCTTCAAGCTAGCCCAGCCCTGGTGAATGTGACCATTTGGAATAAGGAAGAGGAAGATAGGGAAGAAAGGGAGAATGAGATGTATCACTATGTTCTTAAGACTGTATATATGAAATACATCAAATCAATTCCCACTACATATATAAATTCTAAAAAGTAAATAAACCAATGACTCCTAACTTTAAAATATCACATATTTTGATTAGATTATTTTTATAGACAAAAATTGTTTTGGAACTAAGAAGAAGTTGTGACCTAGCTAAAATAACTTTCAAATTTATCCTATTCAAAGAGGATTTGTTATTAAAAGGCAAAGCCTGTAGTTTATTCAGTCAATACAAATTCATGGAGCTTATAGAATGTGCATTCCCAGGCAATCAAGTCTCCCATTTGCCTCATCACTTACTTTGTTTTTTTTTTTTTTCCCTCACAAGCACTTGTCATAATCCAGAGCTACCTCATTGCTTTATTTGGTAACTTGTTCATGACCTTTGACCCCATAGGATTGTACCCTCCATACAGGAAGGAATTTCTTTTATTCCTCTGGGTGTCAATAGGACCTTGTTTGAGTAGGCACTCAACGAATATGTTTTGAATGCGAGCTTGGGCCAGAGATTAATGAACTGTTTTGCCCTAGTAAGATGATCTGGGTCTTGAAGAACATATCAGATATGGGAAGATTAAGAGAAGGGGGAGCAGGCTGGCGCCATGGCTCAATAGGCTAATCCTCCGCCTTGCGGCACTGGCACACTGAGTTCTTGTCCTGGTCAGGGTGCCAGATTCTGTCCCGGTTGCCCCTCTTCCAGGCCAGGTCCCTGCTATGGCCTGGGAGTGCAGTAGAGGATGGCCCAAGTGCTTGGGCCCTGCACCCCATGGGAGACCAGGAGAAGCACCTGGCTCCTGGCTTTGGATCAGCATGATGCACCAGCCGCAGCACGCTGGCTGCAGCAGCCATTGGAAGGTGAACCAATGGCAAAGGAAGACTTTTCTCTCTCTCTCTCTCTCTCACTGTCCACTCTGCCTGTCAAAAAAAAAGAAAAGAAAAAAAAAGAGAGAAGGGGGAGCAATCTAGACAGAAGGTCATCACGAGTAAAATCCTGATGGTTTTGTTTATTCTAATTGGAATGGCAGCAAAACACTGAAGCTATGATTTTATGTTAGATGTTTTTGGGAGAAAAATAAAGTTGTCAGTGTAGGGACAAATTCCAAGGAACATCCAAAATCAGACAGGATTTTGGAGCTGGAAGTGTTCTTAGGGATCCAGTCAACTCCCTTAGACTGAAGTAACTGAGGTCCTAAGGGGTGATGGTCACTGGGTTAACCAGAAAGCTAATGCTGTATGACCAAAATCTTATTCATTAACTTAAATCCAGTGCTCTTTCTAAGGTAATTTGGAAATATTTGAATAGAGAACAATATATGGTAAAATGGGTGTTTATGAAAAGAAATCTGGGGCTTGTGCTATGGTGTAGCAGGTAAAGTCACCACATGCAGAGCTGGCATCCCATATGGGCAGTGGTTTGAGTTCTGGTTGCTCCACTTCCAATCCAACTCTTTGCTATGGCCTAGGAAAGCAGGAGATGGCTCAAGTGTTTGGGCCTCTGCACCTGCATGGGAGACCCTGAAGAAGCTTCTGGCTCCTGGCTTTGAATACGCTCAGCTCCAGCCATTGCAGCCAACTGGGGAGTGAACCAGCAGATGGAAGGTCTCTCTCTCTCTCTCTCTCTCTCTCTCTCTCTCTCTCTCTCTCTCTCTCTCTCTGTCTCATTCTGCCTCTGTTTCTCTCTCTGTGTAACTCTGACCTTCAAATAAATAAATAAATCTTTAAAAAAAGAAATCTGGCTCCATATGTAAGGTGAATTGGAAAAGAGAATCTAATTTGAGAGAACACAAAAAACTATGAAGTAAAATTGGCATGACACAAATAAAGCCTAGATGAGGTAGTGAATATGTGAAGGAGAAAGAACAAATTCATATTGGAGGGTAAACAAGTGAACAAAATCAATGCTATTCCTTCAATGTATCTTCTGGAGAAAGAAAATTCTTGGCCTGAGGATATTATTGTTCAGTCCCAACTCGGATATTTACGTGATTTGTTTTCAGTTACATGTTTTTTTTAAAGATTTATTTTGTTATTTGAAAGGCAGAGTTACAGAGAAGTAGGTTCAGAGAGAGACAGAGAATAATGGAAGACTTCTACCCACTGGTTCACTCCCCAATATGGCCATAGCAGCCAGAGCTGTGCTGATCTGAAGCCAGGAGCTTCTTCCAGGTCTCCTTCCTTTGGAGCAGGGGCCCAAGGACTTGGGCCATATTCTGCTTTCCCAGGCCATAGCAGAGACCCAGATCAGAAGTGGAGCAGCCAGGTCTTAAACTGGTGCCCCTATAGGATGCCAGCACTGCAGGTGGTGGCTTTTCTTGCTATGCCTCAGCACCAGCCCCTTCAGCTACATTTTGAGAATATATTTTTGATTGGTTTATTTATTTGAAATGCAGAGATACAAAAAAAGGAGAAAGAGAGAGAGACAGAAAGGGAGAGGGAGAGAGAGGTCTTCTATCTGCTGGTTCACTTCACTAAATGACCACACTGGCTGGGATTGGGACAAGCCAAAGCCAGGAGCCGGGAGCTTCTTCCAGCCCAAAATCACAGCTAAAGGAGTTAGCCTGATGTTATAGAACATCCCCACCATTGAATAGGTAAGCTTTGACATGTACAGATTCCTCAATTCTGGCTTAGATGCTTTTTGACAGCATAAAAAAGTAATTTACTACATGGTGACTACAATTTTTTTCCTTTTTTAAAATATTTTATCCATTTATTTCAGAGGTAGAGTTACAGACAGTGAGAGGGAGAGGCAGAGAGAAAAGTCCTCCATCTGCTGGTTCACTCTCCAAATGGCCACCACAGCCACAGCTGAGCCAATCTGAAGCCAGAAGCCAGGAGCATCTTCTGGGTATTGCAGAGGCCCAAGCACTTGGGCCATCCTCCACTTCCCTCTCATGCAATAGCAGAGAGCTGGATTTGAAGAGGAGCAGCTGGGACTAGAACCTGTGCCATATGGGATGCTGGCACCACAGGCAGAGAATTAACCCACTGTGCAACAATGCTGACCCAACCACACAAATTTAACCTGATTTTTAACATCTTAGTTAAGGTGAAGTTTGCAGTCATTCAAGGTGACTGTAACTACCCAAAAGAGCCTCTTCTTGGCCTTACAGATAAAAAGAGGAATCACTTGGATTAAGAAATGCACTGTAATCTGAGGAAATGGCATTAAGCAAAGGTCTGATTTTTGGCTCATAATCCATCATGACCAGACCATACAATATTTGCAGTTAACCAATCTCAATGAAAATTTGTGAAAATAATTCATGCAGTAGCATGAAGGAAGGATTAGAGGCAAGGAGATGAGTTAAGAGATGACAGTCAGCTCAGAATAAAAAGATGCCATGTCCCTGGATCCAAACTGTACCACCCAACAAAAATATCCAGTTAGAAATGAGCAAAGGACTTGGCAGGCATTTGTCAAGAGAGGAAATTCAAATGGCTAACAGATATTTGAAAACATGCTCAGGATCACTAACCATCAGGGAAATGAAAATTTAAACCACAATGATATTTCACCTCAATAGGCTCTCATACAGAAATCAAACAACAAAAACTGGGAAGGATGTCATGAAAAAGGTGCCATAAACCACAGCTGGTAGGAATGTAAGCTGGTGCAACCACTATGAAAGATAATATGGAGATACCTCAGAAATCTGAATATAGACCTATAATATGATACACCATCCCACTTCTAGAATTTACCAAAACAAAAAGAAATCAGCCTATGAAAAACTTATCTGTACCACCATGTTCACTGCAGCACAATTCACAAGAGCTAAGATATTGAATCAATCAAGCCCTCCATCAACTGTTGACTGGATAAAGAAATCATGGCATGTATACACTATGGATTACTAATCACCTGTAAAAAATGAAATCATGTTCTTTGCAACAAAAATGATACAACTGGAAACCATAATACTTAGTCAAATAAGTCAGTTGTAAAAACACAGATACTATGTTTTCCCTGATCTGAGTTAATATAGAGTACTTGAAATGTAGTGCATTGGAGTGAAATGAACATTTTGAGATTCAATAATTGCTTACAGCCTGTCTCTTTCATTGAGGCACAGTGTTTTTTTTTTCATACTATTTGTTGAACTTCTTTACTTAGTGTAGGATTAACTGTATTAAGTAAACTGAAAGTAGCTCTTTGTAAAAAATTAAGAGTGGGAATGGCAAAGGGATAAGAAAGAAGAATTGGAGCATGGGTGGGAGGGAGGGTAGAGTGGGAAGTATCACTATGTTCCAAAACATATACATATGAAATACATGAAAGTTTTATAACTTACATAAAATTTTAACAAATTTTAAACAAAGATGCCAGTAGGCAAAATGCTTAAGTACAAAGACAAATACTTATGTTTGCTGTTGTTGCAAAAAAATGTCCACAGGGGAACCACAAATTCTCTCGGAACTAAGTGTCTGGTAAACATTATATGCAATGGAAAAGCAGACTCAAGCTCAACCAAGAACACAGCCACTGTGCTGTTTAAGGCTAATTTGTCTTCCCCACTTGGAGTCAATGTGCTAAGAAATAAGGGGAGAAAAAGGCAGTCTGGGCTCTTGTGACTATTGAGCCCATTCCTCCTCTTGTGAGCTGCTCATTTGTTGTGAGGACACCACCTTTCTAGACTCTTGCAATATTTGCAGTAGATCAAATTCAAGGTTAACACATTTGCTGGCCAGCAGCTCCTCGAATCCTTCCGACTACAGCAGTGCTTCCTCTGGGGGAGGCCTGCAAGAGAAGTTCTGCATTTAAGAGGCCACATATCAGGTCCCCTTTACAGCTCAGCTGTTCAGGTTTGTGAGCACAGGATTCTCAATTTCATTACTGAAAGTTTGTTGGTTGCTTTTCTTGCTGGTTTTGGGCTTCCCAGGAGAGGAAGAATCTTTGCAAGACGTAACTCAACCGTGTCTTCCAATCTTTTAATCTTAAAAAATGTTGGAAAGCACAACTACAGCTGAATACATTTTTATCCAATAAAGCCACAGGCAAACATCTAGTAGCCACAGGCAAACCAAATCAGACAAAACAAGTAACATTCTTATTGACATAATATTTAAACTTAGCATCAAATTACTAAAGTTTCCTCAGTTCCTCATACTGTAACTACTAATGTTAAGAGTAAAGATAGGAACTACCTTAAAATCACAAAGATATCTTTAAAAAAGATTCATTTGTTTATTTGAAAGTCAGAAGTACACAGAGGGAGAAGGAGAGGCAGAGAGAGAGGCAGAGGCAGAGAGAGAGAGAGATCTTCCATCCGCTGGTTCACTCCCCAATTGGCTGCAATGGTTGGAGCTGTGCTGATCCAAAGCCAGGAGCTTCTTCTGCGTTTCCCATTTGGGTACAGGGACCCAAGGATTTGGGCCATCTTCTACAGCTCTCCTAGGCCATAGAAGAGAGCTGGATTGGAAGTGGAACAGCTGGGACTTGGACCCATGCCTATATGGGATGCCAGCACTGCAGGCAGGGGCTTTACCTGATATGACATAGTGCCAGCCCCATCACAAAGATATTTTAATACACTAAATAGTCCAAATAGCAGATGCTGGGGCCTGGCACTATGAATTAAGCCACCCACCCCGTGTTGGAATGGTTTGAATCCAGGTTGCTCCACTTTGAATTCAATTCCCTGCTAATGCACCTGGGAAATCAGTGGTGGATGGTCCAAGTCCTTGGACCCCCTATGCCCTAGTCCAAGACCCAGAAGAAGCTCCTGGCTCCACCCTCACCCAGCCCCTGCTCTTTGTGGCTATTTAGGGGAGTGAGCCAGATGTTGTTCTGCCTCTCCCTTTCTGTAACTCTTTCAAATAAACCTTAAAAGAAAAAAAAAGATACTATTTCTGGCCCACAAAAGGTGGCAGTTTCTTTGCAAGGTTAATTGCTTTCCACCTTTGGTCCTGGATGCATCAGGGACCATGCATAGGGAGTGACGGGTGATGGCTGGCCCCCAGCCTTGCACCCCTCTGACCCACAACACTCCTTTGAGGAAGACACTGCTCCATCAGGCCTCAACGCCCTCCACCTGCCTCCTTCCAAGCCCTCCCCGAGTGTCCACACTCACAAAGCGAGCACAGCCCTCGTAGATACAATTTCCCCGAGTAAATTCGCATTGTGCGCTTGGCTTTTCTGCAGAAGTTCAGGTTACAGGATATCCCAAAGTGCCCCGTGTGCAGCAAGCCACATGTAATCACGAGGACTGTTTCTCCCGCTTTTCTACACTCTTGGTGCCACGCACATTCACCAGCCCCTGCTATCTCGTGCACACACAACACACACTACTAGCCTGCATCCAGCAGAGTGCTGCAGCTTTTATAGCCGGCCGGCGTGGGGGGTGGCACCCGGGCGCCCCGCCCCCGCCCCTGCGCCGCCCTTCCAGAGCGATAATTGGCTGGAGGCTTATGGCAGGGGCGGAGCCTGAGCCGGCGCTGGGCACTGAAGCCCGCTGGCTGGCTGGAAGCCAGGGAGCTGTGGACATCTGAGATACCGCTTAGAGCGCCATCTGGCGAGACGTCGCGAACTGCAGGCCCATAGAGGGCAACGAATTTTTCCAGGCTGTAGAGCTATGGTGCAGGCTGGCTCAGGCCCTCCTTTCCCCCAGCCTGCAGAATCTCTGCCCCCCAGCTGAGCAGATTTCCGAAAAACACAGCTGTGCCTCTGCTTCCCTCTTTAGTGGTTGGGCGAACCAGGAACCCTGTAACCTGTGGCCCGGTAGTCTCGGGCAGCAGGAGATGGTGATGGTCAGAAGGTGACACCTGAGGTGGGCTTGCTTTTGGGTGGGCTCTGGGCAGGCATCTGTGCTCCGGGGCCTTTGGCTTGCTCCCAACCTGGCTGTTGCATCCATCTGGGGAGTGAACGAGTGGATGGAAGACATCTCTGTCTCTCCCTCTCTCTGTAAATCCGCCTTTCCAAAAAGAAAAGTTTTGTGTATTTGTTTTAAGTAATTTGAAATGCAGAGAGAGCTCTTACATTCTTTGTTCATTCTCCAAATGTCTGCAACAACCAGAGCTGGAGCAGGCTGAAGCCAAGAACTCCATCTAGGGCTCCCATGTAGGTGACAGGGACTCCAATACTTGAGCCATCACATGCTGCCCTCCCCTCCAGGGTTCTATTAGCAGGAAGCTAGAATCAGAAGCAGAGATGGGACTTGAACCCAAGCATTTTGAATGGGATGTGGAAGGTTTAATCACTGTGCCAAACAAGTACTCCAGTAACACATTTTAAAACTTGTTTTAAACATAACTGTTTAAACATATGGTCTTCATCTCAAGTCTTTGCATCGTATTCTTCTAAGTTTACTTTCATATGATTCAATACTCATTTATTAAGTGTGTAATATATAGGTTCATGCTTCATCTCACCAATATAAACCTGAATACATTTTTGACTGAGAACCTTGGATAGACTGTGAAAATTACTCATAGGCTGGAATTCTGACACAGAAACCATAAGGAGAAAAATCTAGATGTGTGTCTACCTGAGACCTAATTAGAGTCTGGGCCTGATCAATCGAATCTAACTGTTGGAACAGTCTCTTCATACCTCTTTCTCATCTTTAATGAGAAACCCAAGTCCTTTTTGGAAGTTTCACATTGCCAAGTAAGTTCAAGTACTAGAAGCTAAGTTTTTACATTTTCTGCAAATCTTATACAAAAGGCCTTTTATAAATTCTAAAGTAGCATACAAGAGTTGATTTTGCATTTGTATTTGTGTGAAAAAAAAAAGCACAATGTGAAAGGCATAGCAATTCAAGAGAGGGAAGTTATGAGGATTAGCTGAGGTTATAAATATGTAAGTACTATTAAATATCAAGACAGTTGATGCAGATATTTAATAAATGCACTCTGGATGATAGCAAATAAAATGAAAGCACACAGATCAGCATTTAAATCTCTTCAGAGAGCTCCATGCCAGGGAAGCACATTGATCTACATATGTTAGCAAAAGTCAATCTGCATATTTACATGCAAGCAACTGGTTTAAATAAGGAGTATCATAGAGGGTTTCTTTTCAAGATTTATTTATTTATTTATTTGAAAGTCAGTTATACAGAGAGGCAAGAAGAGGAAGAGAGAAAGAGGGGTCTTTCATCCACTGGTTCACTCCTCAATTGGCTGAAATGGCCAGAGCTGTGCTGATCCAAAGCCAGGAGCCAGGAGCTTCTTCCAGGTCTCCCATGCAGATTCAGGGACCCAAGGACTTGGGCCTTCTTCTACTACTTTCCCAGGCCATAGCAGAGAGCTGGATTGAGAGTGAAGCAGCCAGGACTTGAATCAGTACCCATATAGGATGTGGGCACTGTAGGAGGTGGCTTTACCTACTATGTCAGAGCACTGGCCCCATATAGAGGTTTTTTTAATAAATAAATAAATAAATATTATTTGCTTTTTTTCCAAGAACATTTTCAGACTGATAGCTGGTGATAAGTGACAATTTTTTCCTTAAAATTATGTGGTTGATTGAGAAAACTAAGTATCTATCACTTTATAATTTCTGTGTCAATGAATACTGGTAAGAGTTAGGAGTTAAGTGTTAATAACTGCTAGAGTCAGAAACCTTGTTCTCAAAAAGTTATGTGTTTTTTTTTTTGACAGGCAGAGTTAGGCAGTGAGAGAGAGAGACAGAGAGAAAGGTCTTCCTTCCATTGGTTCACCCCACAAATGGCTGCTACAGCTGGTGCACCACGCTGATCCGAAGCCAGGAGCCAGGTGCTTCCTCCTGGCCTCCCATGCAGATGCAGGGCCCAAGCACTTGGGCCATCCTCCACTGCACTCCCAGGCCACAGCAGAGAGCTGGCCTGGAAGAGGGGCAACTGGGACAGAATCCGGCGCCCCAACTGGACTAGAACCTGGGGTGCCAGTGCCGCAGGTGGAGGATTAGCCTAGTGAGTCACAGCACTGGCCTAGAAGCTACTTTTCAACATTGTTATTAAGAAATCAATCTGGCCAGATTTGTTTTCATTTGTTTTCAAGGGTTCTTTGTATTTGTCACTTATTTTCTCCTATATTAATTCATTCAAGACTCCTCATATCACTGTGAGATCAGTTGGACTATTATTTCATATTTTCCTGGATTAAAGGTGAGTATGTAGGTAAAATCTTCAATGGGAAAATGCAAATAAACATTAGAAAAATAACATTTCCAGTACCAAGGCTACTTTTGAGGGACCTGAGGTAATATTTAGGGTTCAATAATTACTTTGTGGAATAGAGTCTTGAAATATCGTATACTTGTATCATTAGCAGAGTACCTTCTGCCAGATAGCTCAGTATTCAGCAATGTTTGTGCAGAAAGAAGGAAAACTTTCTTTCCACTTGCAAGTTTTCACCACCCAATCTCTTACAATTTGCATAATATGGAAAAGTATGTAACACTCATGTGACAGCAAGAGTAAGCCTTAGGATGTGAAATTTGCACCTCAGTCTAATATTCTTGCAGAGCTCTCAGCATGTATCAATATTTCAATGTTATATCTAGATGTCCACCTGCTAATTATGTCATACCTCAAAAATGTGATGACTCCTGAAATTCTGTAATTTCTTTGTATTGAAATATTTTCTGACAATGATTTACTTATTTTAAAAATAGGAAATAATGAGTTACATAGATGTGCAGTGATATTTCTGTGGCTTGGAGCAAACTGGTGATTTTGAAAATGAATTACTCCTGTTTAAGTGACAAGCCTACATTAGCGCCCTTAATTTGGACTGAAGTCACTCATAGATAAATTTTAGCTGCTATTAATAAATGGACTTAATTCACTCTTTCTGTACATGACACTTTGTTGTTTGTTTATTTGGAGTTTTACTGTTTTCAGGATTTAAAAAAAATGTTTTCAAGGGTTCTTTGGGAGGGGAATATTTATATTTTCAATTTAAAATTTTAATTAATTTTTAACAGATTCAATATCATTTTTAGATAAAATTCTGAGAATAAAATGATAGTTCCTTCTTCTCTCCCTGTCCACCTCCCTCCCCCTCTGTACCCCACCATCCTTCTCTCTTCCTTTCTTGCTTGCTTTCTCATTTTACACTTGGAGATAACATATTTTAAATTTACACAACAATAAAAGGCTTACTGCTTTACCAAATAAGAAGTTTAACAAGTAAAAAGCAACCTAGTTTAGCAGGAATATAAGCAATGGCTATAAACAGTAATTGAATTGAAAGAAGTGACCATTTCACTCTTGTATAGTGAACATTTTATAAAATCATATTTGCATCAATACTGATTCACACAGGTATTTCTTGTTTTGTTTTTATTTTTTGATGGGCTGATTATTTTAGATAGAAACTTCTAGCAAATCCCTCCACCCCACTCCAATCAGCCTTTTTGTTTCTGCTTAAAACAATAATGCAAAAAATTCCACATACCCTGCTCTCTGTACCCAAGCCCTTCCACCAGGAAAGCTAGTCTACCTGTGAAGTCTCACACTGTGTTTGTAGTCAGATAACAGTAACAATGACAACAATAGTAAGCAGAACAAGACAACTGGAAAGTACTATTGGTGGTTTCCAACTGACATTTTTGTTTTGAGCAAGCCCCATGGAAAGGACAGGAACCTGTATTTTTCAGGGCAGCAGTTGAACCCCAGAACCCACTGTGGTCATGGAAACAGAATTCACTCCAGACAAGAGCTCCACTGCAGTCCGCTTGCAGCACTGTGTCCCCTGGATGCTGCTGCCACCTCTGTCACACCCAGACTTCCCTGCCTCTCCCACCTCTCCTCCCTCAGTGCTCTGGAGTAGAGTAGGAGAGGCACCCCAGGCAGGATGGCTAAGAGTTGGGATATGGAAACTGTGGCCTTGTAAGACCCCTTAAGCAGGTGTCCCACAATCCGGACCCCCTGAAACACAGACTCCACTCCAATCGCTGCAAGAGCAAGAGGAAGTTTATTGCATTTGCAAGTGGGCCGTCTCAATAGCACACTCTAGTGTCATGCAGAGAGAGCGGCCCCGATCATCAATTTCACAGAGTATTTAAGGCTTAAAACCACAACATTAGCATATTTCCACAGTGTTACAATTTCATTTGGTAACCTAAAGGATTACAGGGTAAAAGGGGGTTTCCAGGGTAAAAGGGAAGAAGTTACATGCTGTACATGCCTTGTGGTTTTCATTTTTAACTTGAGCAAGCAAGGGCAGGGGTCAATGTAGTATGTAATAACTTGTGGTATTGTAACAGGACATAGGGTGGGTACAATGTTTTGTTAACTTCTGCCTTTATAGTTCCTAAAACGGTTACAAAAATGATTACATACTGCAAGTTCAGCTAAAGTTCAGCTATCTTATGAAAGCATTTTTATTTCTTGCAAAAATTATTGCAAGCCCAGCCAATTTGCACAGAAGCAGAACAATATGCAGTTAGCTCAAGCAACTCCATCTTAAACCTAACCTGCCTAATTCTTTCAGCCTCATTCTGGCCCCAGGCTCCTTGCTTCCTCATGATCTTGTGTAGGGGCAGGGTGAGCTGGCATTTGCCCTTCCTCTTTTCTTCATCTTTCTTTTGAAAGATGGGCTGTGGACCAGAATTGTTTGTCAATGCTTTCAATAGGATGGAAAAACTTGGACTAGCCATGGGGGTGGAGGGAGACTAGCAACCAAACAGATGTGGTTTCTGCTCTTGTATTTTGTTTTTGAATATTCACAAACCACACAGTGGAGGCTGTCTGTTGCCAGAAACTTCATATTGGGGGCCCTCATCTACCCTCAAATTGGAGCCTTTGTGTTTAGCATCAAGACCCCCAGATTCCTTGTGTATTCATACTCGCTTCTCTACCCTGACTTTCTGCTCCTTATTTCATCACCCCTTTCTGATCCATGTTTACCATATTCTGTGAACTGGCCTCTGCTGAGAAAACACCCTGTGCAGATTACTGAGGGGAAAACACAGGGAAGAAAAGAAAAACATGTTTCACTTCACTAAAATTAAAATTTTATGTATCGAATGATTCTATAAACAACCCAGAAACACAGTTCACAGAATGGAAGAGTACACAGGGATACTTAAGTTTATGGAGAGGATGTTTATTATAAGAATACTGTATGTGGATTTCAAAAAAAAATGTTTTGCACCAAAATAAACCCACCTTTTAATTCCATCTTCCACACATTTTAAAGTGTTGTCTTATCTGGAAATTATATACTGATAAGGAATTAGTACCTAGTATATAAAAAGAACAATCACTACCCAACAACAAGATACCCAACAACAACAAAAACCCTGAATTTAAAATGGAGAAAGGTTCAGAATGAACTTTTCTCCAAAAAACATTCACAGGTTGCAAACAAGTACTTGAAAAGATGCTCACAATCATTCTATACCATATCTAGGATAGACTAATACATTCAAAGACATTCATGGTTTCCAAGAGTTAGTGGGAGGGAGAAATAGAGAATGATGGATAGTTGGTACAGTTTCTTCTGTGCTGATGCAATATTGTAAAATGCAGTAAAATAATAGAAGGTTGTTTCCTTATTGTATTATAGTGGTCCATTTAAGATTTTTTTTAAATGAGATTATCTAAATAATGCAAATTTAGGTCATACTTATGAATGGAAAATTTTCTGTCATTTGATTTCCAATTAGAAGTATTAACACTTGGCCAAGACCATAATTTCTTCTTTTGTAAAAACACACAGATTCTACTTTCCTCAACACTCATTTTTAAAATGTTGTTAAATGCTTTGAGAATGATTTATCACCAATAATCTTGTCTTTATTTCTTTGATGATAAGATGATTTAATGAGAAAGATGAGTTTTCTTGCATAAAATAGAAAAGGCTTTCTTCATGCTTGCTGCAAACTTGGAGGTTCTTGGTTTAGAGCCAGATGCTCACATTTACACCAGGTCTTCTTTATCTTTAAATACACGTGCAGATATTTTTTTTTATCTATTGGCAGGCAGAGTTAGTGAGAGAGACAGAGAAAAAGTCTTCCTTCCATTGGTTCACCCCTCAGATGGCCACTATGCCTGTGCACTGCGCTGATCCAAAACCAGGAGCCAGGTGCTTCCTCCTGGTCTCCCATGCGGGTGCAGGGCCCAAGCACTTGGGCCATCCTCCACTGCCTTCTGGTACCACAGCATAGAGTTGGACTGGAAGAGGAGCAACCGGGACAAAACCAGCGCCCCAACTGGACTAGAACCTGGGTTGCTGGAACTGCAGGTGGAGGATTAACCTAGTGAGCCACAGCACTGGCCTGCAAATACTTCAATAACTCATTCAGATACATATATACTGGAACTAATAATTCTGGACAAGGCATTTTTAAAATTTTATATTTTTTGAGAGACACAGAGGACACATACACACAGAGATGAGAGGGAGTGAGGGAGGCTGGGGGAGAGAGAGAGAGAGAGAGAAAGGGAGAGAGAAGGAAAGAGAGAGAAAAGAAGAAGAGTCAAAAGCATGCAGATAGAGAGCACTCATCAACATGTTTACTACTCCAATGTCAACCTCAGCCAGGTTGGGCCAGGCTGAAGCTGGGAGCCATGAACAACTCCCAAATGAGTGGCAGGATCCACCTATATAAACCATCATCTCCTGAATCCCAAAGTGTGCATTAGCAGAATGTTGGAATTAAAAGTAGTACTTTACATGGGTTATGCACATCTCAACAAACTTCTAAAAGTCTGCTTCCATGTAAATGGAATGAAATTTTAAAATTTTAAAATGTAAGACATTTTTAAAAACTTAAGACTCACAAAACATTGTTGAATTATTGATATTAATCCAAGAAGTTTCTATGCTTTGACCTCATCAAGTAACTTGCTTGTGGCCTAGTGATTTTTGCAAAAAAAGAAAATATTTGTAGAACAATTTAAAAAATATTACTATTACTCAAAATGTTACTATTAAGAATGATATTGATAAATTTTTTATTGTTTGAAAGGGAGAGAGAGAGAGACTTCCATCTGCTAGTTCACTTCCCAAATGGCCACAATGGCCAGGTCTGGGCTAGGTCAAAGCCAGAATCCAGGAGCTGCTTCTGGGTCTCCCATGTGGTTGCAGAGGCCCAAGCACTTGGACCATCCTCCACTGTTCTCCTATGCCATTAGAAGGGAGCTGGCTCAGAAGCAGAGAATCTAGGACTCAAAAAGGCACGTATTAAGGATGATGGTGCTGTAGCGAGAGGCTTAATCTCATTCTTTCATATCCTCTAAACTTTGTTTTTTATTTTCTCTTCATCTTTACTTTATAAATATTTTCCTCTTCATTCTTATTTTTTCCCTCCCTGTTTTCCTTCTCCTTTTTCATTTCTCTCTCTCTCTCTCTCTCTCTCTCTCTCTCTCTCTCTCTCTCTCACACACACACACACACACACACACACACACACACTTCCATTCACCTCTAGGTAATACAGTCTATTTCCTATGTATTGATCCTTAACTCTATCAACCTCAGTACTTTCTGACTTTGATGCCGGAGGATGTGACAGAATATAAAAAGATCAGCACCCTCAAACCTGATTTTTCTCCTCTGACTTGAATGTGACTCAGGCTTACAATCCAAATGAAAGCTCACTTGGGTGGGAAAATGTGCTTTCCTTCTGGATCTCCCAGGACTAAACAAATGTCCCCAGCACCAAGTGCTATCTGCCTTTCTTCTTGCACACATTCCAGGCAGGGCCCTGGTACAGGAATGAAGCAGAACTACATGAGACCCAGCTACACTGCCTTAGTTCACAGTCATGCTCAAGTTTAAATCCAGACTTCTAGGAGTAGGACTTGAAGGAAAAATAATGTAGGCAGCCATCATGAGATGGTCTCAGGGCTCCCCTCCCCCCTGCCCTTTCAAAAGCTGTCTGGTGTGAATGTTCCCAACTTCAAAGGAAGATCCTGAAGAAATACACAATTGCTTAGCCTGTGGTGCCTTTTCCAGCTCTCCCCTTGCAGCCCATGCCAGTAACCACCTTTGCAGGACCTGGATATGTCTTCATGTAACATAGCACCAGGCAGTGGGATGGCCTTTTTCTTGGTCAGACACCCATGCTATAACATTTGGCTGGTCAATGTACCTGTGTACCATCTCAATGGAAAATAGTACCTGAGGCACAATATTATGATTCTATTTGGGTTGCCATGTACACATCTATAAGCTACAATTCAGGATGAGGAAAGGTAGCAACTCCTTAAGTCTAAGAAATCTGCTCTTCCATATTTCTTTCCAAACGTGTAACTAACTATAAAGAAAATCATTAATTTATACACACATTTAGAAAAACATTGATACCACAAAGACAGTCATACTTTAAAAAAAAACACTTCTGCTGATTAAAACACTATTAAATCAAACCTTTATTGCTATTATCCCATATAATTATAATTTCCTATACTTTTCTTCATCCTGAATTATTTCCTATAGATGTATACTTGACAACTCAAGTAGAATCATATTATTATGTCTCAGTTCCAAGCTGCAAAAAATATAATTCAACCTATTTTTCTTTAATCCTCACCAAGACATTTACATATGTATATACATCGATTTATAATATAAAATAATATTTGGCCATAAGATGAATTGAAATAATCTTTGGATTTTTAATTAGATTTTCTTTGAAAGTCAGAGATACAGTGATAGAGGGAGCTTTAGAGAGAAAGCTCTTTCACCAGCTGATTCACTCTCAGATGGTCACAGTAGCCAGGGCAAGCCTGGCCTGATGCCAGGAGTCAGGAACTTCTTCCAGTTTCAAACTTGGGTAGCAGGAGCTCAAACACTTAGGCCATTTTCTTTTGCTTTCCTGGGACATATGCAGGGACATGGATTGGAAGTGAAGTAGCTGAGACATGAAACAGTGCCCACATGGGCTGTTCACTTTGTTGGTCACAGTGTCAGCCCCAATCTTTGGGTTTTAGATACACTTAGTTTTAGAACCTCAAATGATGATTTCACTCTAAGTTTTAGGAAATATTTTATGCTATACTACACTGACTTAAATAAATGAATCATGCATATTAGTAGAATTTTACTATGTAGAAGTAATACAGTTAGCACATAATTACATTACTAATCATACATTGATTATTATAAATTTAAGAAAAGTCCTATGGAAATATGTGAAGATGAATAAGTCAAGTCTAAGAATCATATTTGTGGGCATCTGGCCAATAGTTAAGAAACCAGTTAGAATGGCTTCCTCCCAAATCAAAAAACCTGGATTTGATTCCTGCAAGAGGCTCCTGATGGCAAATTCTTGTTATTGTGCTCTTTGGGGGTTAGCAGGTGATTGCTGAAGTGGCTGATTCCTTGCTGCACATATGGCATACCAAGACTGGTCTCCTGGCTCCTGGCTGTATCCTGTGACAGCATTGGCCAATGAAGTCATTTTTGGAAAAAAACTGTTAGATGGGACATCTCTCTGCCTCTATCTCACCAATCTAAAATAATCTTTTAAAAAATGAAAGAAGTATGTTTCGTGTTTTAACATCAGTAAAAATTATGTTGAAAGATGTAAGTAGCAATGGACAGTTCTCACAATTCCCAGGTGATTTTCTCCCTCTTCTCCTAATCCTAATGCAGATATCATGACTATACAATGTAGTTAATCATTCATGAAAAAATGTGTACTGTTCATGTTAAATACATACACATTCATGAATCAAATACATGTCCGTGAATATTCAACAATTAAAAGTAATAGCAAGAAAGAATTACAGATGTTTGAAGCAGTTAAAGAAGGATAAGTTGGGGCAGGCATTATGGTGCAGCAGGTTCATCCACCACTAGAGACAACTACTTCCCATCTCAGAGTGCCATTTTGAGTCCTAGAAATTCTGTTTCCAACCCAGCTTCTTGATAATGTAACTGGGAATGAAGTAGATAATGATTTAAGCACTTCCTCCCATCCATGCAGGAGACCTGGATAGAGTTTGAGGTTTTGACGTCAATGTGACTCAAACCCAGATGTTGGAGGCATCTGGGGAGTTAACCAGCAGAGAGAAATGAGATCTCTATCTCTATCTCTCTCAATTCAAATAAGTAACTTTGAGAAAACAAGAAAAAGAATTATAAAATAAGTCTTTCTAGGAATAGTATCAGAAAGAAATGGATATATTTGGATCTACCCACTACAGTTTTTCTAACAGCATTTAAGCATAAGGAAATGTTTTGTATAAACTTTTATATACTTTTATATATACTTGTATATACTTTTATATACAAAATCAGCATCTGAAAGCAGAAGTATATTTATACACCAGTGATGATCTTAATGAAAGAAAAATCAAGAAAGAAATCATATTCATTATAGCTACAAGAGTTATATACTCAGGAATAAACTTAACTAAATAATTGAAAGAGTTACACAATGGAAAATATGAAATATTGATGAAAGAAATCATCAAAATCACAAAATGAATTTGGAAGAATTAATGTCATTAAAAGTCCATAGTCTCTAAAACAATTTACAGGTTCAATGCAATCCCTATCAAACTATGGACATTTTTACTAATTAGAGGAAACAATGCTAAAATCCATATAGAACCGTAGTCATAGGATAGCTAAAATGATCCTGAGGGAAAAACCTCAATACTCAATTAGGTGCTTAGGAGCTGCAGAGGTCAAGAAGCCCAGCATCCCAGGTTACAGCAGGCCCTGCAGCTTGTGAGTCCCAGAAAGCAAGCACTCTGTCCAATCAGCCCCAGCCTTCAGCACCTGCCCCTCACACCCTGTTGGACCTCTCAGTTGCAGAGATGCCCACTTGCTCGAGAGGACGCCCAAAGATCCAGACTCCAGACCAGTTGATGCAAAAAGCACGAGGTTTTTATTGAACGTTTGCGCAAACGGGCCCCCACCTCAGGCAGTGAGGAGCCCTGAGCGGCAGTTTCACACAGGTTATATAGGCAATGAATTAGCATATTCCTAATGCGCATGCGTAGGATTGGTCAGTTCAGAGGGACAATTAGCATGCAGGAGAATGCTGAGGGAGAGTGCTGAGGGAACGTGCTGAGGGAGAGTGCTGAGGGAGAGTGCTGAGGGAACATGCTGAGGGAACCTGCTGAGGGAGAGTGCTGAGGGAGAGTGCTGAGGGAGAGTGCTGAGGGAACGTGCTGAGGGAACGTGCTGAGGGAGAGTGCTGAGGGAACTTGCTGAGGGAGAGTGCTGAGGGAGAGTGCTGAGGGAACTTGCTGAGGGAGAGTGCTGAGGGAGAGTGCTGAGGGAAAGTGCTGAGGGAGAGTGCTGAGGGAGAGTGCTGAGGGAACGTGCTGAGGGAGAGTGCTGAGGGAGAGTGCCTAGAGACTCTCCGAAGGGGAGTGGCAGCTCTGCTCTGGGCATGCCTAGAGGTTCTCTGAAGGGGATTGACTTTTCCTTCCCAGAGAACCTCCTGCCCGCTGGACTCTGGGGAACATCTAACCTCTTAAGAAGCCCCTGATATTTGCCCAGGCCTAGTTTCTTGTCCCTCTCCCCCATAAGGGTCCTTCAACCCAACTTGTAGTCCCTGTTACCTGTTCTTGTCTCCAGCAGCTACACCACTTTCACTGAGAAAACAGGAGCGACTGCCCTTGGTCTGCTTCACCAGCCTTGGCAGCTTTGTGGTAACCAGTGATTCTGTCATTTTCACACCTGATGGAGGAGCTAAAGAGAAACTCACCCTTCTGAAACGGGAAGGTAAAACCTTCATTGCCGAGACTTCTGGCCACTCTCACCACCTCTCAAGCCTAAGGATAACCCTGTAGATGAACTACTTACTGGTTTCCAGTCAACCTCCCAATAGGGCGTTTCCAACCTCTGAGCTCACAATCTCTGTAACCAAGCAACGCTCCAGAACACAAGTGCTCACGCGCCCTCTAGCGGTCAATGGCTGAGCGTGCGCACAGAAGTAGGTAGGCTCTGGATTCAGGAAAGCTATTTTGGCGGCCCTGTGGTTCATCAGGGCAGACAGCAGAAGAGCCAGCACAGCTCTCCTAGTGAGAAACCCATTCATCTTGGACCTGGCTCTTGGTACCCGAGGCCACTGGCCAGGAAACAGAGCACAGGGCAAGTGGCCCATGGACAGCCTGAGCACATGTTCAGGTGGTGCAGCCTGCTCAGCCTGCCCCAGGAAAGGTGACAGCCCAGATTGTCAGTGCACTTTAACTCACTTACCTCTGAAGTATGCAGTATGTTGGTGTGAGTGTTTGGAACATTGGTTAGGATACCACATGGGATGTCCACATTCCACATAGGACTGCCTTGGTGCTTGGATCAAGTCTAGGCTCCTATTTTTCCTGGCCCATTCCCAGTTGTTGCTGCCACTTTGGGAATTGGCCTGTGATGAGGATGATATGTCTCTGTCTCTGTTACTCTCTGCCATTAAAATTAAATGAAAGGAAAGAAAATATTAAAATTTTTAAATGGACAGTATTTTAAAATCTGTTAGTTAGAAAACTCCCACCTAATTTTTTTGTCCCTTTCAGGACTCTCCTGGCAAAAATTATTATTATTTGAGGTGAATTTTTAAACCTGTGCAATTTTTGCTCTGTATAACTTTAATTAGAATATGCTTTGGGATTCTTACTGTGATTAGGTTAAGAGAAGTATTTTAACTGTATATCCAAATGTTGCCTTCCTCCTTTTTGTCTGATTTGTTTCTTAAAAACTATTTGGGAGACAGAGAGAGATTTAGAGGGAGTGGGTGTTCCTGGGTTTTCAGAAAGCAAGCCAGGGAATCTTGTGCCTAAAAACAATTTCTCTAACTCCCTTCTCTGATGTATTTGTTGTCTAAATGTCCATAGTACATGATTTAGCACACTTCGCACATTCCTTTGTTATCTTCTGATTCAACATCCTTGGATAGAAGGGAGAAAAATTTGAATTGGGCTTGGAAGAATGGTATTTGAATTATAACTCTCTAAGTGCTGGCAGTGAGCAGCTGAAGCCTGTTTATTCAAATGCGAAATGGCTGTAGCAATGCTAACTCATGTAGTATGGGATTAATCATGATTGTGTTTGTCCAAGGGAAATTGGATAATAAAATTATTTTGTTAGTTGATATGAAGATTTGCCTTAATGGGGCCATCATTGTGGCTTAGTGGTTTTGTCACCAGTTATCATATGGGTGCCATTTTGAGTCCTGATTGTTCCACTTCTGATCCAGTTCCCTACTAGTAGCTTGGAACTGAATTCTGATATTTCACTAAAGCCCATCAGTCTGGGTTTGGTTTTTCTAGGAAGGTATTTCATTGATCTGATCAGATTTGTTTGCTTCTTGGAGAAATGGATTTCCAACACTATAACACACATTCCTAGGGTCTTTCTGCTCATCTAATGTTTTTATGTTTGTTTATAAGAGGAAAGATCTGTTGGGCTTGGATAGGAATAGATTCAATAACCTTCTCCTTGAGCTATCTCCAGGCGATAGATAAGCTTATAAGGTCTCCTAAGACTGGTGTCCTGACTTCTGAATACTGTTTTTGTGTCCCTGAGACCTCTTTCTTTCACTTGATCTACGCAGACTCAGAGGGTTTTGGCTTACTCCTGGCCAGATGTTTGGCCCTTTGGTCAAACTGCGCAGATAGAAAGTTCACCAGCTTTACAGATTTTTGAGTTCCTATGGGGCTTTTTCAGGCTAACAACACATGTTTTCCACCTGAAACATCTGCTTCCTTCATGTTTCCCACCACCACGGTAATGTGTGCATTTATCCTCTGGCACAGTTTCACCAGGGACAACTTAAAATTGCAATGGCCATTTTGAGAGACATTTGGACATCTCCAAAAGAGGTACTTCGAAAAAAAATCAGAAAGCAGGGCCAGCATTGTGGCCTGGCAGGTAAAGTTGCCATCTGCAGTGCCAACATCCCATATGGGTGCCAGATCAAATCCCAGCTGCTCCACTTCTGATCCCGCTCTCAGCTTTGGATGGGAAAGTAGTAGATGACCCAAGTCTTTGAGACCCTGCACCCATGTGGGAGAACTGAAAGAAGCCCTTGGCTCCTGGCTTAGGATTGGCACACCTCCAGCCATTGTGGCCATCTGGACAGATGGAAGACCTCTCTCTTTCTCTCTCTGCCTCTGCTTCTCTGTAACTCTTTCAAATAAATAAATAAATCTTTTTTTTAAAAATTCAGAGGAAACTTCATGAGCAGACTGTCTTTTTTGTCTAAGAGATCATTTTGTTTAATGTAGAAGATATAACCTCCTCAGTTTACATATTTGGGGTTTAATAAATACTAGCTAGCTATTTAATTATATGATTTGATAATGTAATGTCAAAAGCAGCTATTAGCCACTCCTTGTGGGTGCATATGTTTCAAAATCTGTATTATTACATGTTAACATTCTCCTTCAAAAGAAACTTAAGTAGCCTTTTACAGTGATAACTGCAAATTTGATTGTAGCTGACTCCCTTTTAATTTTTTCTTCTGTCCACTTCCTTTCTTTTTCCCTCTCATGAATTTTTAAAGATCAATATGTGAAAAATTCATTTGTTGTCATGAGTACACTCTGGGAATACAGTCCAGATAAATGTATCTAAAAGCAAAGTTTAAAGTTAGTACATTGAGGATATGCTATTTCCTAGGTATCATTGTAGCCATGAAAGAAACAGAAGTTAAAAAAAGAAAAGAAGGTGGAAGCCCTTGGTAAAGTGGTTAAGATGTCACCTATGATGTATAAATCCCTTATCAGAATACCTGTGTTGGAGTATAACTCCTCTCCCAACTCCATCTTCCTGCTAATGCACACCTAGGGAGAGAGCCTGTGATGGCTCAAGCCCCTGAGTCCCTGCCACCTGGATTGAGTGTCAACCTCCTGACTTCAGCTTGGGTCTTGTGGGAATTTGGAAATTGAACCAGCTGGTGGATGAGCCTTTGTCTCTCCAATAAACTAATTAAATACAAATTATTAAATAAAATTTAAATGATATCTATATAATTGTATTCAACTAGTGGAATGATGATAATGGAGATCTTTCAAAGGCTATAATTTCATGAAATATAATGCTATAAATCATAATAACTCAGTGATAGCCAAGTTGGAATTTCCAAATTCTCAGCTAATTTTACGAACTTAGTGCTAAGTTAATAAAAAATAACCTTTGGGTGTTTTTACTGTTCCAAAAGAAAAAGAAAGTAAATACATTGATTTACACTGACTTTTTAAATGACAGTATGATAAGAAAGCATGCAAATTTATTTTTGGAAAATGTGATATATATATATGTATATATATATATATATATATATATATATATATATATATATATATATATATTTGGCTTTTTGGGTTTTTTATATTTTTGACAGGCAGAGTGGACAGTGAGAGAGAGACAGAGAGAAAGAACTTCCTGTTGCCATTGGTTCACCCTCCAATAGCCACCATGGCTAGCATGCTGTGGCCAGTGCATCATGCTGATCTGAAGAGAGGAGCCAGGTGCTTCTGGTCTCCCATATGGGTGCAGGGCACAAGCACTTGGGCCATCCTCCACTGCACTCCCAGGCCATAGCAGAGAGCTGGACTGGAAGAGGGGCAACTGGGACAGAATCTGGCACCCCGACCTGGACTAGAACCCGGTGTACCAGCGCCGCTAGGTGGAGGATTAGCCTATTGAGTGACAGTGCTGGCAGGTGTGTATATATATATATATATATATATATATATATATATATATATATATATTATAGGTAGATATGTATACTTATACATATATTTATTTTATCATATGTACATAATTATTTTAAGTTTTAAGAGGAGATATGTATCAACTTCTTGCTTGTGAGATGACGGGAGCTTTGCTTAAAAACCCTGTAGCTCAGTTTCCTCAATTGTAAATGGAGATACATAGCATCTGATTCCTAAAGCTGTTTTAAAGAATAAATAAATAATTACCTTCAGAGCACCCAGCATACTGACACCAAGAAGGAGCTCAAAGAATATTTGCTATTATCATAAGGAGTAGCACTGTGTTTCTGCATTTGCTTACTGTTTTTTCAGTTCTAATACAAGACTGAATATCAGTTCATCTGGTTGGTTCATTTGAGCAGGATAGGAAGACTCTGGGAATAAATATGAAGAGATCAGTTCCACTGGGGTAGTTGGAAAATAATCCTGGAACTTGTTAATTAAAATCTTGCTAATTAACCTGCTTATCCATGGTCTATTAAATAATCAATGAAGTTTGCCACACAAGTAAAGGCCTTGCCAAATGCCTCCTTTTCAAATTCTCCTGGCCCAGCTCTAACTGCAAAGGGACACAACCTTCCAAATTCTTCCAAATCTGATACAGCCCCTTCATCTCATCATAGGGTTGGGCACAGAGTACAGCTATGTTTTCATCCTAGAAAAGATCTCCAGGGCAGAAAATGGTCACATGTGTTGGTGTGATCAGCCTCTCACCTCCTTTCCTCCATGCTGAGTAATGCCCAAGTGTTTGTCCCCAGTGTCTTCAGCACTCGTCTGCACTTCTGTATGAACCACACCAATGATTTGCATAGTCCTCTCTGTGAGCATGATTCCTGCTACAGGGGTCTGCCCTGGCAACCAAAGAGTTCTGAGAGTGTGACTCTGCATCCAGAGCTTGCCCAGACCCAGGTTACACCTTGCTTCCTCCCAGGCAGTCACAGTGTTTTCACAGTCTCAGCACCCAGGGTTCCCATGGTCAAAGACTGCATGAGGGTGCACTCTGTCCCACTAGCCTGTTCTGTCCACACGGTGACTGAGGAGTTCCTGGAGCTACGTCCCATGTATTCTACCCGGGCAGATGGAGCCTCTCAGCCAGACTGAAAGTCAGTGGGGAATGGGAATTTTTCCCTCTGGCAAAATCCTTGGGTGACATGCATGTGCAATACCTGCTGGCCACAGCCCCACTCCTTTCACAGTTGTGCTGAGTGTGTACAAGTGTCCCAACTGGCAGCATTTCCCTTTGGTTGCAATAGATTCTCCTCCAAGCCTATTGCAGGTTGAACATGGAGGAGCTGGTGTTTACCTGATGACAAGCTGGAGACAGTAACCACCAATTTATTTAAAGTGCAGTGGTTGCCCCTGCCAACAGTGCTTACTAGTTGCTGTGAAACACAGAGTAATAGAATTCACTAAACTGTACATTAAATTTCTATGAAGCTGCAAATGTTTGAGAAGTCATTATATTGTAAGTTGAAAATATTATTTAAATCTGAAAATCCTATTATTATTCAATACACTTTTGAAAAAGTTTCAAGATTTGGAAATACTTTGAGTGAAAACTTAAAACTTGAAAGTAGCTTAAGTAAGCACTTTTTGTGATATTATTTTTGAAACTTATTTCATGTTTTGATGAATTAAAAAGCAAAAATATAAACACTGTCTCATAGTTTACTTCTAAGGACATAAAAGTATCAAATTCCCTAAATGAGAAGTTGAAGCAGTTGGTTCCTAGGTAATTGTATAATACCTCAGTGTAACCTCAAAATATCACTTCAATTTTGCTCTAAGTGCCCATGAATTTTTCAGTTCCACCTTATATAAATATTATATAAATTATATATAAATATATAGATACAGATAGAGATATATAAAATGTAAATAACATGTCTTGTGTTATTTGCTGGCTTTTAATTTAAGTCTTTCAGGCAATGATTCCTTTACCAAATTCATTTCAACAGGGAGAGAAACATGAGAAATCCATAGAGGAATTTTTGTTAGTAAATGTCATGAGACACATATGATGAAAAGCATTTAGTTTAAATTCTCATTTCTAATATTTCTAAGGAAGATCATAATAGAATATTACAAAAATTTTAGCTTTATAAAGCCCTATTTAAATCATATCAGAAATAGACAATTGTGATAGAGAAGTATATGTATTTATAGCGAGCCAGAGTATTTTATGTTATTTGATTCTATATATATATGTATATCAGAATATACATGAGAAGGGTGGTATTATAATGACATTTTAAAACACATTTCCAGGAGAAGTCTAATAGATTTATAATTATTTAAAATACAAAGTGGTGAAATGAAGAGCTGGCATTATGGTGTCATGGGTAAGGCTGCTGCCTGAGATGCCAGCATTCTATATGGGCACCAGTTGTTGAACCAGCTTACTCGACACCCAATCTAACTCTCCACTAATGGCCAGGGAAGATCAGCAGAAGATGGCCCAAGTGCTTTGCCCTGCTCTCCATGTGGCAAAGCTAGAAGTTCCTGGCTCCCAGCTTTGGCCTGGACCATAGCTGGCAACAGCCATCTGGGGAGTGAATCAATGCATAGAAGATATCTTTCAATGTCTTCATCTGTCTTTCTGTCTCTCTCTCTGTCTCTCTCCCTCTCTCTCTGTAACTCCTTCAAGTAAATAATTATTTTTTAAAAATAAACACTAAAATGAAATATTCACCAGAACAATAAGTTCAAGAAATATAAGAATGGCTTGGTTTCTTGTCTCAGAATTCATTAATTCTATGAAATTTCCAACTAAGCACAAAAATGAAAAACACAATAGAAATAAAGAAGACATCTAATCCATCTATAGGACTATAAATAATGCTTGGAAGCTTTACATGTACTCTTTAAATACACAAAAACCCAGTGACAATTATTTTTTGTTCTATTTCCTATAGTGGGTTCTGCATTCAATTATGGCTGCCACTAAAAACTTAGTGTAGACTGAAGGTATTAATAATTATCAATTATTTACCATTATTTTTCATCATCATATGCTTTTCACTTACCCTTATATCTGGATCGTGGGCATTCAATGAATAATGATTAAAAATTGAATGGAAAACTGGTTAATATTTCTAACTCATTCAGAAGCTAACTAAAACCATTCTTAAGGAATTTCTCTTGTCCTAGCAGATTCATATCAAAGATGTCAAAATCCTGCTTTGAATATTATAGGCTTAATTCACTATTTGCTAAGTTAAGATGCAGGAAACCATTAATAAAAATTATATAATAAACTCAAAGGAATATTTCCTTTACAAGTTTTTTGCAGAGAAACAATTTCTTCAGTCTGTTGGGGGATGAGAATGTAGGGGAATCACTGAGCCATGTATTTCAAATAATTATTTAACTTTAGTTTTATCATATGTGAGACAAATTCCTATGCCATTGTGTGTTCTGAACACAATAATAAAATGAAGCACATATGTTCTTCAACACATTCTGGTTCATAACTGAGGAAAATCATTGCATCATTACAGTGCAAGTACATGTTGCTTCCCTGAGCTTGCAGAGTGCATCTGTGAGTTACTGTCAGGATGCCTTTCTCCCCATGGAGGCCCTGTGCTGTGAGTATGTGAGTCCAACAGGACAGTGGAAGTTCAAGCTTGGACTGGTTGAAAATTATTAATGATTGAAGAGCATTTTTGTGGTAAACAAGAGAGCAGGGAGAGAGGGATTTACATTATATGTGAAACTAAACCTTAGAGCTTGACACATTATCTTATTTTTTTTTTGATAGGCAGAGTTAGACAATGAGAGAGAGACAGAGAGAAAGGTCTTCCTTTGCCATTGGTTCACCTCCCAAATGGCCTCTATGGCTGGCATGCTGCGCTGATCTGAAGCCAGGAGCCAGGTGCTTTCTCCTGGTCTCCCATGTGGGTGCAGGGCCCAAGCAGTTGGGCCATCCTCCACTGCACTCCCTGGGCACAGCAGACAGCTGGACTAGAAGAGGAGCAACCAGGACAGAATCCAGAACCCCAATCAGGACTAGAACCTGGGGTGCCGGCGCCGTGGGCAGAGGATTAGCCTAGAGAGCTGAGGCACTGGCAGACATATTATCTTATAATATCAGCATTCATTTGCTTAAAAAATCCTGGAAGTAAACCTCATCAATTTTCAGAATGTAAATAGAGAGTAATACAGTATGGTTGCTTGTATTTCAATGGTAGAAGCACTAAGAAATGCAGTAAGGAGGAGGTTCGATGTGTTTGAAGGCGGTCAGGAGGAGTAACCATCAAAGTAGGATGATAAAGGGAAATTTTGTTTATCATTTTCTATTTTTACCATTGTTTTAATCCCCTAGAGAAAGTTCTAGCAAAAAAACATAAGTAATAACAGAGAAGTGGGAGCAGAGAATGGTCAAGTTGTCCAATTTTTTAATTCTGATGGAGTCAGTTGCCAGGGACTTGTTTGATTTTCAGCCAAGCAGCAAAACAGCTGTGTTGGAAGACCTGGCATTAAATGCATAATGTCATCAGATTTTTAGGGCCTGCAGCATTAATCAGGCATTTCATCCAATGGTAACGGTTAGGGAGCAGCCAATAAGCACGTTCTCCACAAGTTATGGTCACAACTGATAAAAATAAGACAACAAATTTTATTTCAACTGTTGTTTCAAGCATTCAAGAAAATATACAATACAATTATTAAAAAGTATAAAATAGACATGATTGAAATGTGAATTACAAACAATAAAGATGGTTGTTTATTTTTTTAATTTTTTTCAGTTTATGAGTTTACTCAGTTGGGAGTGCATCACTTCTAGGTATTATAGAATTCTTGGTGATAGGTTTACTCATGTGGTGCCACTGCAAAGAAGGTAACAGTGAATGACTTTCAGTCTGGAAAATGCCCTCTGGCATTCTGTATTTTGACAGAGGGAACTTGAGTTGGTTGCCTTGCATTTACTGTCTAATACACATACATACAATGAAATGCACGTTCTTTGGAAGTTTTATGTAAGTCTTATCTGGGTAAGCACCAATGTATCTGAGATCATGAAAAATTCTTCTTCACCTCCATTTCTATTTCCCCAGACTTATCCTCTAGGGGAAAATAACCAAGGAGTAGAGGAGTGAAAAGAAATGAAAAATTCAATGTCTATGACTTGAAAAATAAACTACAGATGATTTTTTTTCTTTAGAAATTCATATGTAATACTTGAAACAGTATTTTAAAAATCAGGTTCTGTTTCTGATAACAATCCCTTCTACAAATCACTTTGCAGACCTTTCATTAATTTACCTAGAAGAAAAAATACATATAAAGCATCCTATTATTTTATAAGGCACCATATTTTGAACATCAAAGTTCACACACAGAAACATATGTATATAAAACACATATATACTATGAAACTGTATAAGCACATGACACCAAATTATGTAGCTATGTATCATTGTTGCCTTGTAATTAAAAAAAACTGTAAGACATTTTTATACAGTTTAATGTAATTTGTCTAAATACCATGACTCACAAAGGAACAATATTGTATTTACATGGCTTAGTGTGACACAGACATTAATGTCCTATTCATAATTATATCATAAGCTTTAGTACAATTATGAAAGGAATGTAGAGAAGCAAATCCATTGTTCACACTACTACATGACAAATTCATCACATTAAAATATATATATATTTATTTTAAAGATTTATTTATTTGAAAGGCAAAGTTATAGAGAGGTAGAGGCAGGGAGAGGGAGGGAGGGAGAGTGAGAGGGAGGGAGGGAGGGAGGTCTTCTATCTGCTGGTTCACTCCCCAGATGGCATGATGGCCAAATCTGTGCCAATCCAAATCCAGGAGTCAGGATTCTCTTCCAGATCTCTCACATGGGTACAGGGGCCCAAGGACTGGAGACATCTCCCACTGCTTTCCCAGGCCATAGCAGAGAGCTGGTTCAGAAACAGAACAATCAGGACTTGAACTAGTGCCCAATGGGATACCAGCACTGCAGGAGGTGGCTTTACCCTCCATGCCCCAGTGCTCTCCCACAGTACTAGAGTCTTCCAGTGGAGTCTTCCACTGAAAATATAACTGAGCAAATCACTGTTAATATTGTTAAGCCATAATGGCCAGATTAGCGTATTTTAGAAATTATGTTTAATTAAGATGTCACAGTGATGTGTTGCCAATAGAACAATGTATTTTTTGCTTTCAGATCATTCAGTAGTTCCATTAGCAAAGGTGATAGCAATGCTGATACTTCTGGAATCTCAAGGAGAAATTTAAATGGGATTATGGAGGAGAGACCTTGCTTGTTAATGTAATATTATCAATATAAAGAGCCTTTCAAATGAAAGGAAAAAAAAGTGCATTGCTGGCAGGCTTTGTGGCTTATCAGATTTATCCCCGCTAAACATAATTTGGAAAATAGATGTTGAAAGGGTAAGAACTGATTCCCACTATGGTAAGGCTGCCTGGCATGGCCACAGTGGCTATTGCTCAGAAGAATGGCAGGAGACTGGGCCAGCACCATGGTGTGAGCATCCCTATGAATGGTGGTTTGAGTTTCAGCTGCTCTATGTCTGATCCAGCTTTCTGAGAATGTACCTAGGAAAACAGCCAAATATGGCCCAATGTTAGGGGCCCTCCATCAATGTTGGAGACATGGATGGATTCCCAGGCTTATGACTTCATTCTGGTGCAACCTAGGCCATTGCAGCAACTTGGCCAGTAAACCAGTAGATGGAAGTGTGTGTTTGCTTTCTCTCTCTCTCTCTCTCTCTCTCTCTCTCTCTCTCTCTCTCTCTCTCTCTCTCTCTCCCTTCTGTCCTTCTTTCCATCTCCCTCTTCTTTCCACTCACTCTATTTCTCTGACTTTCAAATAAATGAGATATTTGTAAAAACTGAAAAATATTTCTCTGAGTTCTCCAGTTTTGACTAAATTTAGTACAGAAAATGAGAGTGGAGCCAGGTTGTTCATAACGTTTGACAGAGAAGAGCCCTGTCATGAAATTGTAGGGAGTTCACCAGTGTATGGCAGTGTAGTGGAATGAGAAGGCCATGCCAAGGTGGCCACTGGCAAGTGAGCATCCGTTAGTCAGGAATGGCTTTGAAACTGCCTGACGACAGGCTGTGATTGGATGGCTTTGAAACTGCCTGGCGACAGGCTGTGATTGGATGGATTTGAAACTGCCTGGTGACAGGCTGTGATTGGATGGCTCTGGAAACTGCCTGGCAACAGGCTGTGATTGGTTGGGGTATAGACCGCCCCTTGACCAGATTGGCTGGTCTTGGCTATATAAGCTGTTGTACCAACTGTAATAAACGAGTCTGCAGGCTGCTCACCTCAAGCCTGCTCTCACCGGACTCCTGGGGTCTGTGTGTTGACTCCACGCCTCTTGCCCCCACCACGCTGCTCCTCTCAGAAATGAACCCACTGCTACATTGTAGAGAATTCAACGGCAACATCTGGCACCCCAACGTGACTGAGAAAGAAACAGCGTGTCGGACTAGGCGAGGTCCCCCCCTGGATTTCGGCAAGTAGGCCCCTCGGTGTTTTGTGTGCTGTTCGGTTCTGTGAGGGTGAGCACAGAACCCCCTCCTACGCCCCTTTCCTTGTCCTTGTCCTCGGTCTAAGTGACCCCAGGTTAGCACACACCGCCCTGAAGCGTATGTCGCTTCTCGGCTCCTCCTTTTACTTTCGGTTCGCCCGGCGAATTCACATAAGGGACTGATCATCCCAGAATTCGGAACCAAGTCATCTTCCCTCACTCGAGAGAGGTGACACTCCGGAGACACCGTGTGGGCATACGGCCTTGACCTAACGAATCAAGGAAGTCCCCCACTAAGCACAAGACATACGTACGATCTGATACACCACTATCTGTTTGTCTAGCATAGGGAAACCTCCTACAAAATGCCATCCACAGTTGAGGTGCTAGGAATTTGCTTTGTTACGGTAGCAGTGCTATACGTGTCTTTCCTCTGGCTAGAGTTGGCGTACCGTGCCGCTCTTAAGTGCTCAGACATGGGAACGATACCCCCCTCTCAGAATCCTGTGCAGATTATCAAAGATAGTGAATCTGTGAGTGATAGGAGCCTGACACTCCAGGTCCCTGTCTCACAGACAATGGTTAATGACTTAGGGAGAGAGAACTCCGACAGTGAAAAAAACAACGTAGCAAACAAGGTAGCAATGCCTAGTCAGCTACCCACCACATACCCGTGGGATGAATTCAGAGGACCTCTAGACAATAACTCATGCAATGTCATCCCATCCACACCCAGTGAGGATCCCCACATTTGTGGCAGTACTTGGGTACCCCAATCTCTCAGGGCAGCCGCTAGATCCCATGCCATCAGCATGTTTGCTGCTAATGTCGAAGTGTACACAAAATTCAGGCCCTGCATTCCAACGCCTGTAAAAAGGCTTCTATTAACCAAAGGTCGAGGATATGCTTGTGTCTTTCCAGAGAATGCGGAAAAGCCCATTTAGGTACCAGCCAGAAACATCAAGCCTGCAACTGTAAGCCAACCAGAACCAGCTGAACAAGACCGAGACTCCGCCTTGTTAGCAGACGCACCTGCCCTATCATCCTACCCTAAGAAACTGCCCATAGCCACATCTGTTACCATTGTGTACCCCACTAGCTCTGGTCAGCCATTCAAATGGCCCACAGCCTGTGTGTGGTCATGCCATTCCTGATAACCATTATTCCTCATTCCTACCCCTATCTGAGCAAGCAATCCTGTGGTCTCTCGATTTGAGCGCTGGTTAGTCAATGACGGGTAAGATCCCCTGGGGGACAACCTAAGACAGGCACAGCTGCGTACGGAGACCACATGGAAACGGGGTCAACAATGGTATGGCCAAGAATCATGCCTCCCGTTGCTCAAAAATAAACGAAAAGGGGGAAATGTAGTGGAATGAGAAGGCCATGCCAAGGTGGCCACTGGCAAGTGAGCATCAGTTAGTCAGGAATGGCTTTGAAACTGCCTGGCGACAGGCTGTGATTGGATGGCTTTGAAACTGCCTGGCGACAGGCTGTGATTGGATGGATTTGAAACTGCCTGGTGACAGGCTGTGATTGGATGGCTCTGGAAACTGCCTGGCAACAGGCTGTGATTGGTTGGGGTATAGACCGCCCCTTGACCAGATTGGCTGGTCTTGGCTATATAAGCTGTTGTACCAACTGTAATAAACGAGTCTGCAGGCTGCTCGCCTCAAGCCTGCTCTCACTGGACTCCCGGGGTCTGTGTGTTGACTCCGCGCCTCTTGCCCCCACCACGCTGCTCCTCTCAGAAACGAACCCACTGCAACATTGTGGAGAAATCAACGACAACATCGCAGTACATCACAAATACCTCTGGATAATCAACAACAACCACCACAAAGGAGCACTTTATTTTTGGACTATAGGCTCTCTGACCTGTCCCATGACATTCTCGGTTGAATGATTAACCAGACATTGGCAGGGGAAGATAGCATTGTGACTTCATCCAAGGCTGCATTATCCTGAGATGGTTGACGGATATATTCAGACACTGCTATATAGATCAGCATGGTAGGATTCAGGTGTATAATCAGCAGTATCTTCACATGGTCCTCAGAATCATATAACATCAGCCTTCTGTGATTAGCCACATAACTATGCAAGAAACACTGAAATGCCAAACATCTTACCTTTAATGAAACAGAACACAGTACTAGATTTTATATAGTTAATCTCTGAGGACTGTTAAATATGTGTATAGTTCATTCATGTTTCTGTAGTTCAGCAGTATTATTATAATGCAAATATTGCAGTTGTGATGGTATCATGATGGACACATTGGGTTTGGTAACTCTTTAATTGTACCATTGTACATATTGCATTGTCAAACTGAAAAGATGTGTCAGGAATTATGCTTAGGCAAAATGATCATGTGATTTTCTAAATATCTCCTGTCCTGCAGTATAAATAAATTTTTTAACAAATAGGGACTTCAAAATAATACAAAACTTGTATGGAAGTATTTTCCTGTGTCTTATTTTAAAACAGGCATATTTATTGGAAAATACAGCATAAGCAATAAAGCAATATTTACTTACTGAAAAAATTACTTGAATTCTTCCTAATTCTTACATGGTCATCTAGATTCCGGAAGCTAAAAGACCCACCCCACTGCAAAAAAGTCCACCCCACAGCAAAAAAAAAAAAAAAGTCCAGAAAACACTTTATTCAAACTATGAAACATAAAGGAAAAGGAGAGAATCCCAAATATAGTAACAGAAAGTGACGTGCTTTTCATATTTAATATAAAGGAAAAGAAGCAAGTTTGTCAATAGAAACCATAGAGACCAGAAGAGATTGGGGTGATATATTCAATATTTGAAAAGAAAAAAAAAAACACTGAACCATGAATATTATATTCAGCAAAGCTATCCTTTAGAAATGGAGGCAAAATAAACTATTTCATAGACATACAATAACAGAGAATTCTACACCACTAGATGAGGCTTATAAGAAATTCTGAAGGGAGGCCTATATTAGAAGTAAACGATAGACACATAACACGACCAAATTCATCAACAGTGCTGATACCATCAGCAACTAATCAGCTTAGTGGAAGTTGGTAGTTCTTATCAAAACATACTAAACTTCAATGTAAGTGGATTCAATTCTCCAGTCAAATACATATTGGTTGGCTTAGTGGATTAAAATTAAAAATACCCAACTCTACATTGACTACATGAAACTAACTTCACAAGTAAAGAAACAGATAGATTAAAAGTGAAAGCCAGAAGTCATTATACCAAGCAAATGGAAACCAAAAGTGAGTGAGAATAGCAATACCCATATTAAATCAAAATAGCATATTAAATCAAAATAACATATCAAACCAAAAACTTATATTGTCACAAACTATAGAAAGAGACTAAGAAGCACATTTTATACTGATAAAAAGGTTTAAGGCCCAAGAGGTTATAGTAATCATTGACATCTATTCACCTAGCACAACACCACCAAGAGACATACAGTAACTATCATTAGACCTAAAGGGAATGATGGACTCCAATACAGTAATAGTGGGCAACTTCAATGCCATACTGTTATCAATGGATAGATAAGCCAGACAGGAATTCAATAAATATATTGAAAAAGATTAACCATACTGAGCAAATGGATCAGTTACAGATGTAGTTACAGAAGTAAATGGGTATAGTTTTATCTGACAGCTGCAGAATATACATTCTTTTCATCAGTACAGGGAGCATTTTTTTTACTATCAATTCACATTTTAAGACTCAAATCAAGTCTTACTAAAATTTAAAAGAGTGAAATAATTCCTTGTAGCTTCTCAGACCACAGAGGAATAAAACTAGAAATCAATAAGAACAATAGAATATTTACAAATTAAGCAGCATGCTAGTGAATGGCCAGAGTCCCTGAATGAATTTAAAAAGATATAAAATGCTCTTGAAAAAAAATACAATGAAAATGCATCCTATCAAATCCTGTGGGATACTGCCAAGGCAATACTAAGAGGAAAGTTTGTAACAATAAGTACTTATATTAAAGAGAAAGATTGAAAATAAATGACTGAAGCATGTATTCCTAGGACTTAGTAAAACAAGAAAAAGCCTACACAGAAATGAGGTAAGATGTAATAAAAGTCAAAATATAAGTAAGATTGAAACTAGAAAAAATACTATAAAAGAACAACAAAGCCAAAAGCTTCTTTTTAAAGAAGATAAGCATAATATATAAGCTTTTAATAGATTAAAAAATAGAGAAAAATCATAAAATTACAGGTATAGAAGGAGATATTATAGATGATACCACAGAAATAGAAAGAATCATAAAATTACTATGAATAAGTGCATGGTAACAAATTTTAAAATCTCAAATAAATGTTTAAATTCCTAGTTACATATATTTTAGCAATGACAAGTTGGTTTTTTTAAAGCTTTTTTTATTATTATTTTTTATTTGTGTTTTTATTTTTTGACAGGAAGAGTGAGCAGTGAGAGAAATAGACAGAAAGGTCTTCCTTTTCTGTTGGTTCACCCCCCCAATGGCCGCTGTCACCAGCACACCATGCTAATTTGAAGCCAGGAACCAGGTGCCTCTCCTGGTCTCCCATGCGGATGCAGGGCCCAAGAACTTGGGCCATCCTCCACTGCACTCCCAGGCCACAGCAGAGAGCTGGACTGGAAGAGGGGCAACTGGGACAGAATCCAGTGCCCCAACTGGGACTTAGAACCCGGTGTGTCAGCGCCGCAGGCAGAGGATTAGCCTAGTGAGCTGCAGCACTGGTCTTTTTAAAGCTTTTCAATTTTATTTTTTGGAAGGTAGAATGACAAAATGAGGGAGAGACAACAAAGGGATCATTAATCTATTGGTTCATTCCCCAAAGGACCTCAATTGTCAGGGCTGAGATCAGCAAAAGCCATTAGCCTGGGAATCCATCTGAGTCTCCTACATGGATGGCAGGGCCCCAGCTACTTGGTCCATCATTCTCTGCCTTTTCAGGTACATAAGCAGGGGGCTGTGTTGGAAGCAGAACAATGGTGACCTAAACAAGCACTCTAGTATGAAGTGTCAGCATCACAAGCAGTAGCTTAATCTGCTGTGCCACATGCTGGCCCTCATAGTTGGGTTTTAACCTGGGGGTAACATCATCATGTCTAAACTTTTGAAAATATAAAAGAATATCTGGCCAGCTCCGTGGCTCAGTAGGCTAACCCTCCACCTTGCGGCACCGGCACACTGGGTTCTAGTCCTGGTTGGGGCTCTGGATTCTGTCCCAGTTGCCCCTCTTCCAGGTCAGCTCTCTGCTGGCCACCCCATGGGAGACAAGGAGGAAGCACCTGGCTCCTGCCTTCAGATCAATGTGGTGCACCGGCCACAGCACACTGGCCGCGGTGGCCATTGGAGGGTGAACCAACAGCAAAGGAAGACCTTTCTCTCTGTCTCTCTCTCTCACTGTTCACTCAGCCTGTCAAAAAAAAGAAAGAATATCTGAAAGTCTGAAAAAGATTTCAGAAGGTAAGGTTGCAAGGAACAAGGTTCAAAGATTACTACAATAATATTGGGGTACATAGTATTAACCTGAACTTAGGTAAAGACATGGGAGAGAGTGGAATCAACAAAAAAGACTAGGAATGACATTCTCACTGAGAAAGGTACCCTGGGAAGTATATTAACTCCTTGGCTGAGCGTTACCTTATATGACATCTTTTTATTCAATTTAAATATAAAGGATATTTCTGAGACAGCATTATGACAGTGCTTGATGTGCACTGCTAAGCAGTATATGCAGGTATTCTTAGAATTACAGCATATGTAAAAATGTCTTATATTCTTGCACCAGTCTTATGTTTACAAGGAATTCCAAGTTGTTTTTTAGCAATATTGAAGTTTTAGAATAAGGCCACTCAAAATCCTCTCAGGTTATTTCAGGTGACTGAGTGATTATTCTAGTTAATTATTATTGTAATTAAAATTATTCTAGTTGTAACTTTAAAAATACTTGTATTTTTTGTATTACATTCTTAAATGTCCAGAAGTACTAATTATTTTTATGAGGAAAGCCACAAGTACTTGTTAATAGAACTAATTTCTTGTGTTTTAATCACAGTGTTTTAATCACACTGTGACACTAAATCCCTTTGCAAGACAAAGTTTTTTTCATTTTGCCTTTTATATTTTAAACATTTTTTGATGTTTTGAAAAAGACTACTTGTTTATTTCCAGCTACTTGAAAAGCAGAGAAAGACAAAGAAAAGAAATAGAGAGACAAATCTTCTTGCTACTGTTATACTCCCTAAATTTCAAGAACTGTCAGGGCTGGAAAAATCACAGCCAGGAGCAAGGACCCATGAGCTAGGGAGTCTATCTGTGACTCATGTGGGGAGGCAGAAACCCAAATGATCCATCATCTACTCCTTTTCACGGTGTGCTGGCTGAATGTCGGATTGGATGCCGGGTTGCCAGAACATACGTCAGCACTCAAATACTATTGTGGGTATCTCAAGTGGTGGCTTACTTCACTGTGCCACACTCACCCCTACCTTACTCTCTCACTTTGACTTTATAGTGTGTTTGTTTAGGGAAGTCAATTTGCCATCCTTTATAAGATACATAATATGTTATGCAAGTCATAGAATTCTGTTGTTAGAATTAAAGTGAATTTAACAAATTCATACTGCTTAAAAATAATAATTTCATGGAATGTCCTGTAATGAACTTAAATATTTTACAAATAATAATTTTCTGTACCCATAAATCTTGTTTTTATTGAAAATATCTTTAAGGGTGGGCATTTAGCTTAGTGGCTAAGACTTGGTATAATTGTACCTCATGTTAGAACACCTGGGTTCAAATCCTGGGTCCACTTCTGTTTCCTGTTTCCTGAATGACAAATTGTGGTCCAAGTACTTGAATCCCTGCCACTGCTGTGGGGGACTCAGATTGAGCTTTTGGCTTCTGGCTTTTGCCTAGTTCATAACTGGATGTTGCAGGCATTTGGGTAGTGCACCAGCGGGTGGACGATATATCTTGGTCTCTCTATCTCTGCCTTGCAAATCGAAAATGAATTTAAAAAATATTAAACTTGGTTTATTTCTATAAAACAGTCAGTAACTTAGTCAAAAAGCTTAATGTAAATTTGATTATATGTTGATTTAGTATGAGTGGCATGATTTTTTTTTGTTTCTTAATATTCACTCTCTTTCTAATTTAATCCCCATTGTACAATATTATTGCCCTTTAAGTTACATAGAAACTATCACTAGGAAAAAATCACTTTACAAATCGCATTACAAACACATTCTATGTAAAGAGAGTATTTTACCTATTTTAATTTTTAACTTTACCCTATCCATTTTAAATTTTATTTTCAAGTTTATAATTTTTTATTTTATTTAAACATTTTAATTTTTGTCTGTTCTTCCCTGAATCCTTACTCAAAAACAAGTCCTGGACCCTAAGTTCTGGACACTGAAGTCTAAACCTTAAGTTATTTCTCTCCACATGAATTCCCCACAGTGTATACAGTATATAAAATGAAACATAAACATTAAAAATAAACTACGGGAAACAGTCAATTTTGTTCAATCACTTATCACCTGTCAGTGAAGACTATACAGGGAATTATGATGAACTTGGACACCAACTGAAGTTTAGGCTTTGCTTCTGCTGCTCTGAAAGGCAGCCTGGGTGCTTCTCCCTCTCAGGGGAGGAGGGCCTGTGGGAGCAGGGCGCCCAGTGTTCCTGGTCACAGGAGGGCGGCCTCAACCACTGTTCCTGAGCAGCAGGAGCTGCTGCCCTCAGACTTCCTCACTCGCGTTGGCAGCCTTACCTTGTCGGGAAGAGGTACCTGGGCTGTGGTTTTATCCCATTCCCCATCTCTCACCCAGCAGAGGAGCTCAAGAGACACTCGCCCCCTTCAACGGGGAGGTAAGACCTCCTTCACGGCTGATCCTTCTAGCGGCTTTTCCCAGCATGGAAACCTGAGGCAAGCCCAGGATCGGAGCAAGCCCTGGCCTCAACGTCCCAGCACACAGGCTTCCTGTTCCCACAGTCTTAACTCACAGTGACTGTAGCCAAGCAATGAGGTTAAACAGAAGTGCACGCGCACCTGCAGAGGGTAGTCACTGCGCATGCGCAAGGAAGACCGGCGGCCACCAATAATCAGTGCTTATGCTGGGTCCTCGCTTCTGAGCGATGGCCTTCCTTGCTTTCAAAATGGGTGGGTCCTGGTGACAGCTGGCAACATTTCAAGAAGGAAAGATTCAGATCTGGAACTTCAGGAGGCTGAAGACCTTGTACCTACTAAATTTCCCTAAATTCTCTGTGCCTCCCTTTATCCCTAAGGTACACATCACTCTGTTCTAGACAGTTTCTTTGGGAATTTAACAGCTGCAGCAAAACTATGTTTTCATGACTTTAGAAACCGGCCATACGTGTAACCAATTGTGATTTTAGGAACAGAAATTAGTGCATGTTGTGTTATTTCAATTTTGATTATTTTCATAGGAACAACCAAAGAAAAACCACAGTTTTATGTTATAGACCATGTAAAACATAATAAACATAGATATTTAGGAATATAGAATAAATTTAAAAACTCTTCAAGGAACCTTCAAAACAGTATTTTAAATATGACTTATTTGTATTCAGCCACTTTTTCCAAAAAATGTTTGTCTCTTTTTTGTATTTTGATGATACTCTGATTTATAAATAATTGTTGATATTTCTGACTAGTTTTTGTGCTCTGCAATTGTACAGACTATTTCTGAGAGAAGATCTGTCTTGTACAGTATCCTATGTAATAAAGGGAATGGGTTTAACTTAATTATCATTTTATTGAGAACAACTATTATGATTGCAGTATTGATAATATATTATGGAGGAAAATAAAAGAAAAACCTGCTAGCATATATATGTATTTTATATATGGAAAGGAAAATTGTTTGGCTTTTATAGTACTTTCTGATTTTGAATCTATTTTCATTCTGATCTAGAAAACAAAGCGGGATAATCTAATTACTGAATGAAAAAGAAAAGGAATTTTTACCAAAGTCTCAATGTAGAAATGAATAAGCTGGCCAGCGCTGAGGCTCACTAGGCTAATCCTCCACCTGTGGCACTGGCACACCAGGTTCTAGTTCCGGTCGGGGAGCCAGATTCTGTCCTGGTTGTCCCTCTTCCAGGCCAGCTCTCTGCTGTGGCCCGGGAGTGCAGTGGAGGATGGCCCAGTGCTTGGGCCCCACACCCCATGGGAGACCAGGAGAAGCACCTGGCTCCTGGCTTCAGATCAGTGTGGTGCACCAGATGCAGCCTGACAGCTGCAGCAGCCATTGGGGTTGAACCAACTGCAAAGTAAGACCTTTCTCTCTGTCTCTCTGTCACTGTCCACTCTGCCTGTCAAAAAAAAAAAAAGAAAGAAAGAAAGAAAGAAAGAAAGAAAGAAAGAAAGAAAGAAAGAAAGAAAGAAAGAAAGAAAGAATGAAAGAAAGAAATGAATAAGCTTAGTATGGTAACAGAGGGTATAAATTATAGTAAGAGTATGTTGGCTTCTCAAATGTTGCAATTTCAGTCTGGAAAATAGTTTGATTCAAAACCTGAAGTACAGTATAAAGCTGGAAACAGAATGTTTTGGCAGCTCCTCCGTTCTACTCTTTCACAATTCAGAAAAATAAGTTAAGTTTTCATCTGGAATACTGTTAAATTTCAAGAAAATTTCTAATATGGGACATCAAGATAAGAAAAATCAGTTAGGGTAAATGTTTAAAAAACTGTCCAGTAAGAAAGGTAGGAGGTAGAAAAGAGACATTTCATTGCAAAATTTGATATTGAAGACCTACAAATTGGATAAATGTAGTTTGAAAATGTTTCCTGTTATCATTTAGAAAGCCTATTGAGAATAAACACAAATGACAGGAAATTTCTTGGAAAACACTAAAGATGAAATGAAGCAGTTGAATTAAGATTTGTTTAAATATTCTCTCAAGTGCTTTATAGGTCTCCATGAAGAAATGGAGTTTAAATGTTTTTAGGGCAATTTTGGATGTTGACATTCTGGGTAAAAAGATACTACAACATTTTCTTGCTAAAAATACATCTTTTTGAAAGACCAACCTAATTTGATAATTCATTAGAAATTCATTAGAGTTCTCTCAAAGAATAGAAAATACACTAAGGTTTCATAATGCAATATTTAATCATAGTGGTAGAAATAATGTAATAAGTAACTTCTATTCAGATAAATGACTATCAAAATGTATGCTAGAATATCATTTTATATATGAAAATATATAGACATATAAAGAGGTATTCACAAAAATTGTAATTCAAATATGAAATTAATAAATTAGTAATTTTATACATTGTAATATAAATACTTGTATTTTGAGTTATTCTTAAAGATTGATGTTTTATGACTATAAAGGCACACAGTATTTCTGCTTTATTGTTATTGAGACATTATATAAGACACTGACATTTCTGAAGTTTATTTTGGGTGAACATTAAATTCAGCTAAGATTTTCATTAAAATTTTTAATAATTTTTTAAAAATGAAGTCACATTTAATAACCACATCAGACCTGCATATGAGCTTAACAAATGAATAATTACAAAGTAACAAAGAAGAGCATATTTTGTTTCCCATTATAATTCCCAGTATTTTCCCCCTGTCATAACTATAATTCACTTCTTCAGTCCTCTCTGCTCACTCTGCTATGGCATAACACGACTCTGTCTTCATGAGACTGAGCTGGCTCATTCTCATTACTAGCATAGCTCCTCCTGTCAGCTGTGTCATCCCACTACAAGATGGAAACTGGCATGAGAGGGATGGTGTCCTAAACTAATAGTTACAGACAGATCAGAACCCATGGCCTCCACAGCCCACAACCTCTGTAAGTACTGCTGAGCATGAGAATATCTTATTGTTACAATTGTCTCTGACCTAGTTAGCTCAATGGTGATTTTCACTTGAAATATGGATGCCTGGACACCAGGGTTCTAAGTTCTGTTATGTTCTATCACTAAGGAAGTGATGTCACCTTACTCTCTTACTTAAATCCACTCCTCTAATAGGAAAACTCCAAATCATCCTCCTTTGATTTCCCAGGCACATTAGCAGGGAGGTGGATTGGAAATGGAGCAGCTAGGACTTGAATTGGTGCCCTTAAGGGATGCTGGCACTGCAGACTGGGGCTTTAATACACTGTTCAATAGCACTGGCCCATAATGGTTACTTTTGACTTTTCTATTTTTCATGTTTCCATCAAAATGGTTATGTTACTTTACACAAAAGCAAAACATTAAAAATAGCATTCTACCACTATCTATATTATAGATAAACATGCAGCTAAAATTGATTTTAAAATTATGTATAAAATGCAAAACCTAAAACACATCCACATGAATATTTCATTCATAAATTAATTTATTTTTATTAACTTTTATTTAATGAATATAAATTTCCAAAGTACAGCTTATGGGTTACAATGGCTTTCCCCTCCCAAAACTTCCCTCCCACCCACAACCCTCCCCTTTCCCGCCCCCTCTCCCTTTCCAATCACATCATGATTCATTTTCAATTCTCTTTATATACAAAAGATCAGTTTAGTATATATTAGGTAAGGATTTCAACAGTTTGCCCCCATATAGCAACACAAAGTGAAAAAAAATACTGTTGGAATACTGGTTATAGCATTAAATAAGAGTGTACAGCACATTAAAGGCAGAGATCATACATAATATTTTTTAAAAATTAATTAATTTTCTATGCCATTTCCAATTTAACACCAGATTTTTTTTTCATTTCCAATTATCTTTATGTACAGAAGATCGATTCAGTATATAATTAGTAAAGATCACATCAGTTTGTACCCACGCAGAAACACAAAGTGTAAAAATACTGTTTCAGTACTAGTTATAGCATCACTGCACATTAGACAACATATTAAGGACAGATCCCACATGGGATGCAAGTACACAGTGAATCCTGTTGCTGACTTAACAATTTGACACTCCTGTTCATGGCATCAGTAATCTCCCTAGGCTCTAGTCATGAGTTGCCAGGGCTATGGAAGCCTTAAGGGTTCGCTAACTTTGATCTTATTCTGATAGGGTCACAGTCAAAGTGGAAGTTCTCTCCTCCCTTCAGAGAAAGGTACCTCCTTCTTTGATGGCTCCATTCTTTCCACTGGGATCTCACTAACAGAGATCTTTCATTTAGGTCTTCTTCTTTTTTTCTTTTCAATGGTATCTTGGCTTTCCATGCCTTCAATACTCTCATGGGCTCTTGAACCAGGTCCTAATGCCTTAAGGGCTGATTCTGAGGCCAGAGTGTTGTTTAAGACATCTGCCATTCTATGAGTCTGCTGTGTATCCCACTTCCCATGCTGGATCTTTCTCTCCCTTTTTGATTCTATCAGTTAGTATTAGCAGTTACTTGTCTTGTTTGTGTGATCCCTTTGTTTCTTAGACCTATCCAGGCCATCGAATGTGAACTGAAATTGATCACTTGGTCTAGTGAGATGGCCTTGGTACATGCCACCCTGATGGGATTGTATTGGAATCCCCTGGCACATTTCTAAACCCATCATTTGGGGCAAGACTGATTGTGCATGTCCCAAATTGTGCATCTCCTCCCTCTCTTATTCCCACTCTTATATTTAACAGGGATCACTTTTCAGTTAAAATTTAAACACCTAAGAATAATTGTGTGTTAATTACAGAGTTCAACTGCTAGTACTAGAACAACAACAACAACAACAAATACTAAAAAGGATAAAGTATTACATTGTACATCTAGAGTCAGGACAAAAGCTGCTCAGGTCATTGTTTCTTATAGTGTCCATTTCACTTCAACAGGTTTCCCCTTTGGTGTTCAGTTGTCGTCGATCAGGGAAAACAAATGATATTTGTCTCTTTGGGACTGGCTTAATTCACTCAGCATGATGCTTTCCAGATCCTTCCATCTTGTTGCAAATGACTGGATTTCATTGTTTCTTACTGCTGTATAGTATTCTATGGAGTACATGTCCCATAATTTCTTTATCCAGTCTACTGTTGATGGGCATTTGGGTTGGTTCCAGGTCTTAGCTATTGTGAATTGAGCTGCAATAAACATTAATGTGCAGATGGCTTTTTTATTAACCAAATTAATTTCCTTTGGGTAAATTCCAAGGAGTGGGATGGCTGGGTTGTATGGTAGGGTTATGTTCAGGTTTCTGAGGAATCTCCAGACTGACTTCCCTAGTGGCTTAACCAGTTTGCATTCCCACCAACCATGGGTTAGTGTCCCTTTGTCCCCACATACTCTCCAGCATCTATTGTTGGTAGATTTCTGAATGTGAGCCATTCCCACCGGGGTGAGGTGAAACCTCACTGTGGTTTTGATTTGCATTTCTCTGATTGCTAGTGATCTTGAACATTTTTTCATGTGTCTGTTGGCCATTTGGATTTCCTCTTTTGAAAAATGTCTATTGAGTTCCTTGGCCCATCTCTTAAGTGGGTTGTTTGTTCTGTTATTGTGGATTTTCTTGATTTCTTTGTAGATTCTGGTTTTCAACCCTTTATCTGTAATATAGTTTGCAAACATTTTTCCCATTCTGTCCATTGCCTCTTCACTTTCCTGTTTCTTTTGAAGTACAGAAACTTCTCAATTTGATGCAATCCCAAATGTTAATTTTGGTTTTGACTGCCTGTGCTCCTGGGGTCTTTTCCAAGAAGTCTTTGCCTGTACCTATATCTTGCATGGTTTCTCCAATGCTCTCTAATAATTTGATGGTTTTGGGTCATAGATTTAAGTCTTTAATCCATGTTGAATGAATTTTTGTGTAAGCTGAAAGGTATGGGTCTTGCTTCAAGTTTCTACACATGGAAATCCAATTTTCCCAGCACCATTTATTGAATAGGCTGTCCTTATTCCAGGGATTAGTTTTGGATCTTTGATCAAATATAAGTTGGCTGTAGATGTTTGGATTGATTTCCGGTGTTTCTATTCTGTTCCATTGGTCTATCCTTCTGTTTCTGTACAAGTACCATGCTGTTTTGATAACAACTGCCCTGTAGTGTGTCCTGAAATCTGGTATTGTGATGCCACCGGCTTTGTTTTTGTTGTACAGGGTTACTTTGGCTATTCGAGGTCTTCTGTGTCTCCATATGAATTGCAGCATCATTTTTTCCAGATCTGAGAAGAATGTCTTCGGTGTCTTGATTGGTATTGCATTGAATGTATAAATTGCTTTTGGGAGAATAGACATTTTGATGCTATTGATTCTTCCAATCCATGAGCATGGAAGATTTCTCCACTTTTTGGTATCCTCTTCTATTTCTTTCTGTAAGGTTTTGTAGTTTTCATCGTAGAGATCTTTAACATCCTTGGTTAAGTTTATTCCAAGGTATTTGATTGTTTTGTAGCTATTGTGAATGGGATTGATCTTAGAAGTTCTTCCTCAGCCGTGGCATTGCCTGTGTATACAAAGGCTGTTGATTTTTGTGGATTGATTTTATATCCTGCTACTTTGCCAAACTCTTCGATGAGTTCCAGTAGTCTCTTACTAGAGTTCTTTGGGTCCCCTAAATAAAGAATCATATCATCTGCAAAGAGGGATAGTTTGAGTTCTGCCTTCCCAGTTTGTATCCCTATAATTTCTTTTTCTTGCCTAATAGCTCTGGCCAAAACTTCCAGAACTATATTGAAGAGCAGTGGTGAGAGTGGGCATCCCTCTCTGGTACCAGATCTCAGTGGAAATGCTTCCAACTTTTCCCCATTCAATAGGATGTTGGCCGTGAGTTTTTCATATATTGCTTTGATTATATTGAGGAATGTTCCTTCCATACCCAGTTTGCTTAGAGTTTTCATCATGAAAGGGTGTTGTATTTTATCAAATGCTTTCTCTGCATCTATTGAGAGAATCATATGGTTTTTCTTCTGCAGCCTGTTAATGTAGTGTATTACGTTGATTGACTTGCGGACGTTGAACAATCCTTGCATACCAGGGATAAATCCCACTTGGTCTGGGTGGATGATCTTTCTGATGTGTTGTTGCATTCTATTGGCCAGAATTTTATTGAGTATTGTTGCATCTATGTTCATCAGAGATATTAGTCTGTAATTCTCTTTCAATGCTGCATCTTTTTTCAGCTTAGGAATTAAGGTGATGCTGGCTTTGTAGAAAGAATTTGGGAGGATTCCCTCTTTTTCGATGGTTCTGAATAGTTTGAAAAGAATTGGGGTTAGTTCTTCTCTAAATGTCTAGTAGAACTCAGCAGTGAATCCATCTGGTCCTGGGCTTTTCTTTGTTGGTAGGGCCTTCATTACTGTTTCAATATCTGTGTCAGTTATGGGTCTGTTTAGGTTTTCTATGTCTGCCTGGCTCAATTTAGGGAGGTTGTATGTGTCCAAGAATCTGTCCATTTCTGATAGATTTCCCTGTTTGCTGGCATACAAGTCCTTGTAGTAATCTCTGATGATTCTTTTTATTTCTGTGGTGTCTGTTGTTATTTTCCCTTTTCATCTCTGATCCTATTGATTTGGGTCTTTTCTCTTCTTTTTTTAGTTAGTTGGGCCAATGGGGTGTGAATTTTGTTTATTTTTTTAAAAAACCAGCTCCTCGTTTGGCTGATTTTTTGTAATGTTTTTTGGATTCAATCCTGTTGATTTCTTCTTTGATTTTAATTATTTCCCTTCTTCTACTGGGTTTGGGTTTGGTTTGCTGCAGATTTTCTAGATCCTTGAGATGACTTGAAAGCTCATCTATTTGGTGCCTCTCCAATTTCTTGATGTAGGCACCTATTAATATAAACTTTCCTCTTCACACTGCTTTTGTTGTATCCCATAGGTTTTGGTATGTTGTGCTGTTATCCTCATTTACTTCCAGAAATTTTTTGATTTCTCTTTTAATTTATTCTATGACCCATTGTTCATTCAGGAGCATGTTGTTCAGTCTCCATGTGTTTGCACGTGCTCTGGGGATTCCCGAGTTGCTAATTTCCAATTTCATTCCTTTGTGGTCTGAGAAGCTGCATGGTATGATTCTAATTCTTTTGAATTTGCTGAGACTTGCTTTATGGCCTAGTATGTGGTCAATCCTAGAGAAGGTTCCATGTACTGCTGAGAAGAATGTAAAGTCCTTAGATGTAGGATGAAATGTTCTGTAGATATCTGTTAGATCCATTTGGGCTATAGTGTCATTTAAATCTACTGTCTCCTTGTTGATCTTCTGTCCTGTTGATCTGTCTATCTCTGAGAGTGGAGTATTGAAGTCCCCCAGTACTATTGTATTGGGGTCTAAGTCTCCCTTTAAGTCCCTTAACAAGTCTTTTAAATAAGCTGGTGCCCTGTGATTAGGTGCATATACATTGATAATCATTATATCTTCATGTTGAATGGATCCCTTAATCATTCAATAGTGCCCCTCTTTGTCTCTCCTGACAGTTTTGTGTTAAAGTTTATGTTGTCCGATATTAAGATGGCTACGCCCACTCTTTTTTCTTTTCTGTTGGCATGGTATATCTTTTTCCAGCATTTCACTTTCAGCCTGTATGCATCATTGTTGGAAAGATGAGTTTCTTGTAAGCAGCAAAAAGATGGGTTTTGTTCCTTAACCCAATCAGCCAATTGGTGTCTTTTAACTAGATAGTTCAAGCCATTAACATTCAATGTGACTATTGTGAAGGAGTAACTTTGCCCTGCCATTTGCCATAATATCTGGTTTGAGATTCTTGTGGTCTTTTGCTGTGAGGTTTCCTTCCTTTATCTTCTTTCATATTGGTTACCATGTTTCTGTGTTGCTGTATGTAACACATTTTTAAGCATCTTTTGCAGGGCTGGATGAGTGGCGACAAATTCTTTCAATTTCTGTTTGCTGTGAAAGGTCTTTATTTCACCTTCATTCACAAATGAGAGCTTTGCAGGATATAATATTCTGGGCTGGCAGTTTTTCTCTCTTAGTACCTGGGCTATATCTCGCCATTCTCTCCTAGCTTGTAGGGTTTCTGATGAGAAATCAGCTGTAAGTCTAATTGGAGATCCTCTGAGAGTAATCTGGTGTTTCTCTCTTGCACATTTTAGGATCTTTTCTTTGTGTTTCACTGTGGTGAGTTTGATTATGACGTGTCGTGGTGAGGATCTCTTTTGGTCATGTTTATTAGGGTTTCTATGAGCTTCCTGTACTAGGATGTCTCTGTCCTTCTCCAAACCTGGGAAATTTTCTGCTAGTATCTCACTAAAAAGGCCTTCTAATCCTTTCTCCCTTTCCATGCCTTCAGGAACTCCTAGGACCCAAATGTTAGGTTTTTTAATAGTATCCTGTAGATTCCTGACAGTATTTTTTAGATTTCTGATTTCTTCTTCTTTTCTTTGATTTGACTGTTTCCTTTCCTGTTCTCTGTCTTCTAATTCCGATATTCTCTCTTCTGCTTCACCCATTCTGTTTTTAAGGCTCTCTAATGTGTTTGCCATTTGATCTATTGAGTTCTTCATTTCATTTTGGTTTTTGGTCACTATCTCAGTTTCCTGTTCTACTAGTTGTTTAATTTCATTTTGATTCCTCCTTAATATTTCATTTTCACGGGAGAGATTTTCTATCTTGTCCATTAAGGATTTCTGTAGTTCAAGAATTTGTTTTTGAGAACTTCTTAATGTTCTTATCAAATTTTTGAGATCTGCTTCTTGCATTTCCTCTATCTCTTCATCTTCATAATCTTGCATTGGCGTGTCTTGTTCACTTGGGGGCGTCATAGTGTCTTCCTTGCTCTTGTTACCTCAGCTTCTATGTTTGTTGTTTGGCATGTTGGAGATAATTTATGGTGGTTTTTTTTTTTTTTTTTGCTGTGGTGTTTTTTTTTTCTCGTTATACTATGCCTCTAAGTGAGCTGTCTGCTTTGTTGAATCCTTAGTGGCTGTGATGGGTGTGGCCAGAGAGCTATGCTTGATTTTTCAGGTTTAAGGCTGTGTAAAGAGTGACTCTCCCAGATTGCTCACTCACTTGCTCCTTGCTGGCTTGCTCTCTCTCTCTCTCTGTCTTTTTTTTTTGACTCAGTTGGGAGTGGAGTTGAGGGTAGTTGAAATCTGGCCTCTGTGAGTATTTGTTTGATCTACCCCAGGGACCACACAAAGAGTTTATGCAGCCCTCAATGTGTTCTCCAGTTTCACTAAAGTTACTGAGTTTGGCTGCGCTTTACATATGTAAAATCGTGGTGCTCTTTGTTTTGCTTGGTGAGTGAAGTGAGAGGCCTCTGTTTCCCCCACCCCCAATGTCTTGGGTTTCTGAGGTCTTTGTCTTACCCTCCTCGGGTTCCCGCGCTGGCAAGATTTGTGGCTCTGGCTCGTCTCCCGCCGCTCGGCTCGTCTCGGTTGGTTTTCCACGTGGTGGGCTCCCTGTAAGTCCTCTGTTTCACATCCACTAGATCCGGAAGCGTTTCCTCTGCAGTTTTTTTCTTGAGTCTTTTCCTGAGGCTACAGTAATTCCACTTTTATGAAATTTTATTTTCCCAAGCTAAGGCGCACGTCCTCACTATATGCCATCTTGGCTCCGCCCCCTCATAAATTAATTGAATTTAAAATTTTAAACTATAGTCTGAATACCTCTGTTCTTTTTCACGCTAATAGTTCCTACTTAATAATTGACTCATATAGACTCATTTCATTTACTCTACAGTTGGATTTATTTTAATTGCAGTATTGTGAGAATGTAGCAAGTTAATATGCAGGTAGCAAGTAGGCAATCACTTTGGAAATCTTCAAAGTGTACTCTGATAAAATGAAAACCCATTAACCATATGAACAAAATATTATTGGCTAAGAATCTGGACTTCAACATCAGATATACCTATATTCAAATTCCAATTTTCTTAATAACATCTTGAATGCTTCCAAGCAATATAATGACACTTTGTAATCTTCATCATCATTTGCCAGTCACAGTGCCTGACACAAATTCATGCCTCATTCATTGAAGATTTTCAGGTGTAATACGCTTGAGATTACTTCAGAACTTAATACAGCAGAACAGGAGGTCCAAGATGGCTGAATAGAGATAAGATGGGCTGATTTTGACCACAGGAAGATAACAGAAAGAAGGTGAAGTAACTGCATTTCCAGGACAGAGTTTAAGAGAAGTTTGCTGTGGAAATCCTACAGGAAGTAGGAAGACTCAGTGGAGCAGCAAGGACAGTACAAATACATAGCAGTGGGTGGGGACACCATGGGGACTCCCACAGCTGGATCTGGAGGAGACACCATCTTCTTGGAGCTAGGTGAGCTCTATCTGTGACATCCTGTGTCACCTGTGATATTACCTAAGGGAGAACCATGTGGACAGCTTTGACTTTGAGTCAAGCCTGGTGAGACAGTGAGGGACAGTTTTCCCACCTTACCCTGTGACAGAAGAGCACACTGATTTCTCTCTATTCCCTCACAAAGGCAACTGGTGACTAGCAGGAAGAAAGTGCCATCTTAATAAGGCAAGTAAAGGCATCTGCAGCTCACATGTGTGTGACTAGGTTATTTATTTATTTATTTATTTATTTATTTTTATTTAAGGAATACAACTTCATGAATTTACTATGTAAGGATTTGGGAATATGATGCTTCTTCTCCCCCTCCCTCCCTCCCATCCAAACTCCTGCCTTTCTTCCTACTCCCTCTTTTTTACCCATAATTATATATATATATATATATATATATATATATATATATATATATATATATATATAAACTTTTATTTAATGAATATAAATTTCCAAAGTACAGCTTATGGATTAAAATGGCTTCCCCCCATAACTTCCCTCCCACCCACAACCCTCCCCTTTCCCGCTCCCTCTCCCCTTCCATTCACATCGATTCATTTTCAATTCTCTTTATATAAAGAAGATCAGTTTAGCATATATTAAGTAAAGATTTCAACAATTTGCACCCACATAGAAACACAAAGTGAAAAATACTGCTTGAGTACTAGTTATAGCATTAAATTACAATGTACAGCACATTAGGACAGAGACCCTACTGAGGAGTAAGTGCACAGTGACTCCTGTTGTTGACTTAACAAATTGACACTCTTGTTTATGGCATCAGTAATCACCCTAGGCTCTTATCACAAGTTGTCAAGGCTATGGAATCCTTTAGAGTTCACCAACTCTGATCATATTTAGACAAGGTCATAGTCAAAGTGGAAGTTCTCTCCTCCCTTCAGAGAAAGGTACCTCCTTCTTTGATGACCTGTTCTTCCCACTGGGGTCTCACTAGTGGAGATTTTTCATTTAGGTCATTTTTTTTTTGCCAGAGTGTCTTGGCTTTCCATGACTGAAATGCTCTCATGGGCTTTTCAGCCAGATCCACATGCCTTAAGGGCTGATTCTGAGACAAGAATGCTCTTTAAGACATCTGCCATTCTTTGAGTCTGCTGTGTCTCCCACTTACCATGTTGGATCATTCTCTCCCTTTTTGATTCTATCCATTAGTATTTGCAGCCACTAGTCTTGTTTATATGATCCCTTTGGCTCTTAGTCCTATCATTATGATCAACTGTGAGCAGAAATTGATCACTTGGACTAGTGAGATGGCATTGGCACATGCCACCTTGATGGGATTGAATTGGAATCCCCTGGTATGTTTCTAATTATACTGTGTGTGGCAAGTCAGCTTGAGCATGTTCCAAATTGCACATCTCTTCCCTCTCTTATTCCCACTCTTATATTTAACATTGATCACTTTTCAGTTAAGTTTCAACACTTAATAATAACTGTGTATTGATTACAGTATTCAACCAAAAATATTAAGTAGGACAAACAAAAAAAATACTAAGAGAGGGATAACATATTAAGTTGTTCATCAACAGTCAGGGCAAGGGCTGATCAAGTCACCATTTCTCATAGTGTTCATTTCACTTTAACAGATTTCCTTTTTGGTGCTCATTTAGTTGTCACCAATCAGGGAGAACATATGATATTTGTCCCTTTGGGACTGTCTTATTTCACTCAGCATAATGTTTTCCAAATTCCTAACAGGGATCCATAATTCTTTTAATTATTTATTTATTTATTTGAAAGTCAGAGTTATACAGAGAGAGAAGGAAAGGTAGAGAGATAGAGAGGTCTTCATCCTCAGGTTCACTCTCCAATTGACCACAACAACCTGAGCTGCACCAGTCATTTCACACCTAGCCCCTGGAAACCTGCAATATATTCTGGGCTTATGATTGGCTTTCTTAGATTCCACAAATAAGTGGCATTTATTTATTCTGTGTTATGTTAAACAGCATAAGGTCCACATTCATACTTTGGGATTCATGTAGTGACAAAATATCAGAATTTCTTTTTTAATGTTGAATTTGATTCCACTTTGTGTACGTGTCTTATTCTCTCTTTTCATCTGTTGACAGATGATGTGGTTATTTCCATATCTTGTACTTGTGAATAATGCTTACATGAACATGCATGTGCAGGTATATCCTAAAGATTGATTTTATTTCTTTTCTATACACATCCATTAGTGGGACAGCTTTGTCGTTCATTCCATTTTTAGAGGCACCTCCATCATGTTTTCCATAGTGGATGTATCAATTTACGTTCCTACAATTCATGTGTTTCCTTTTCTCTTGTTCAAAACTCATCTTTTTTTTTTACTTTTTGGTAATATCCATTTTTACATATGTGAGGTGATAACCACTGTAGTATTGATGAGCAATGCTGAGCCCCACCTTTTTCAAAGATGTATCTGTTTATTTGAAAACCAGAGTTATACAGAGAGAGAAGGAGAGGAAGAGAGGCAGAGAGAGAGAGAGAGAGAGAGAGATACTTTCCATTTTTCCATCTGCTGGTTCACTCTCCAGATGGCCACAACAGCCAGAGCTGCACTGATCTGAAGCAAGGAGCAAGGAGCTTTTTCCAGGTCTCCCACATGGGTGCAGGAGACCAAGAACTTGGCCCACCTTTACTGCTCTCCAAAGCCATAGTTGACAGCTGGATTGGAAAGTAGAGCAGCTAAGATTTGAACCAGCACCCATATGAAATGCTGGCACAAAAGTTGCAACTTTACATGCTACAACAGATCACTGACCCTTCCATTCTTATTTTTTACAGAAATCAATTTTCAATTAATATTTATACTCATAAGATTTAACATACACCAAGTGGAGTGTTCACTGACTAGTATGAATAAAGAAAGGAGTAAAGAACAAAAACAAACAAGAAAAGCAGTATTCCCCAATAATCAAGGCATGGGCTGTTCATATCATGCCTCAAAGTGTCAATTTCACTCCTATATATTACATTTTAAGTACTCTATTAGTTACTATAGATCAGAAAGACCATATGGTATTTGTCCTTTTGTGACTGGCTTATTTCACTAAATATAATCGTTTCCAGTTTAATCCATTTTGTTGCAAATGACAAGATTTTATTGTTTTTTTACCACATATACACATGTATATGTGTCATTATTTCTTTATCCATCCTTGAGGTGATGGAAATCTGGATTGATTCCATATCTTAGGTATTTTACATTTAGCTGAAGTGGACATGAGTGTACAGGTAGTTCTTTCATATGATGATTTCATTTCCTTTGGATAAATTCCCAGGAGTGGGTTGGTTAGGTGATATGGTAGGTCTATATTCAGCTTTCTGAGCTATCTCCATACTGTCTTCCAAAGACTCTGTACAAGTTTGCATTCCCATCAACAATGGATTAAAGAACTCTTCTCCCCCCATTCTTGCCAGCATTCATTGTTCCTTAATTTCCATATGATAGTAATTCTTTTTTATTTTTATTTATTTGACAGGTAGAGTTATAGACAGAGAGAGAGACAGAGATAAAGGTCTTCCTTCTATTGGTTCACCCACCAAATGGCTGCTATGCCCAGGAGCCAGGTGCTCCCTCATGGTCTCCCATGCAGGTGCAGGGCCCAAGCACTCCACTGCCTTCCTGGGCTACAGCAGAGAGCTGGACTGGAAGAGGAGCTACTGGGACTAGAACCCGGTGCCCATATGGGATGCTGGCACCGCAGGCAGAGGATTAGCCCAGTGAGCCACAGCACCGGCCCCTAAATGATAGTCATTCTAACAAGAATGAGGTGAAACTACGTTTGGTTTTGATTTGCATTTCCCAGATGGCTAGCAATCCTGAACATTTTTTCATGTGTCTATCTGCCATTTGAATTTCCTCTCTTTAAACTCAAAAATTCTTTAATTCCTTTACCCATTTCTTAATTGGATTGTTTGTTTCCTTGTTGTTGAGTTTCTTGAGCTCTTTATAGATTCTGGAAGTTAATCCTTTGTCAGTTATTTTGTCTGCAAATATTTCCTCCCATGCTGTTGGTCGCCTCTTCCCTTTGTTGAGTGTTTCATTTGGAGTGCAGAAACTTCTCAGTTGGATGTAACCCAATTGTTAATCTTGGCTTTGATTGCCTGTGCTTCTGGGGGGCTTTTCTAAGGAACCTTTCCCTATGCCAACACCTTGTAGCATTACCCAATATTCTCTAGTATTTTGATGGTATCAGTTTGTAGATTCAGGTCTGTGATCCATTTTGAGTGGATTCTTGTGTAAGGTGTGAGGCAGGAGACTTGTTTCATATTTATGCATATGGGAATCCAGTTTTCCCAGCACCATTTGTTGAAGAGACTGTCTTGGATCCGGGAGTTGTTTTTTGATTCTTTGTCAAGGATAAATTGGTTGTAGATGTGTGGATTTATTTCTGGGGTTTCTGTTCTGCTCTGTTGTTCTACATGTCTGTTTTGTGCCATTACTAGGCTGTTTTGATTATACCTGTCCTGTAGTATGTCTTGAGGTCTGGTATTGTGATATCTTCCACTTCATTTTTTGTTGTATAAAATTGATTTAGCTATTTGGGGTCTCTTGTACTACTATATAAATTTATCATCATTTTTTCTAGATCTGAGAAGAATGTTATTGGAAATTTTGTTGGGATCACATTGAAACTATAAATTTCTTTCAGTAGTTTGGACATCTTGAAGATGTTGATGCTTCCAATCTAAAACATGGAAGATATTTCCACTTTTTATGTCTTCTATTTCTTTTTGTTTAGTTTTGTAATTTTTATCACAGAGGTCATTGGAACCCTTGGTTAAATTTATTCCAAGGTGTTTGATTGCTTTTTTTAGCTATCATGAATGGGACTGGTCTTAGAAGTTCTTTCTCATCTATGGCATTGTCTGTGTATACAAAGGCTCTTCATTTTTTTGTCTGTTGATTTTATATCCTGCTACATTACCAAACTTGCTTATTCATGGGGTCTTTTGGGATATATATATATATATATATATATATATATATATATATATATATATATATATATATAATCATGCCATCAGCAAATAGGGATAGTTTGAATTCTTCCTTCCCAATTTGTATCCCTTTGATTTCCTTTACCTCCCTGAAGGTTCTGGTTAAAACTTTCAGGACTATATTAAATAGAAATGGTGAAAATGGGCACCTTTGGTTTTGAATGTTAATGGGAATGCTTCCAATTTTTTCCCATTCAGTAAAAGTTGGCTGTTGGTTTGTCTTAGATTGCTTAGATTATATTGAAGAATGCTCCTTTTATACCCAATTTGCTTAAAGTTTTCATCATAAAATGGTGTTAGACTTTGTCACATGCTTTCTATGCATCTACTGAGATAATCATATGGTTTTTGGTCCTCTGCTTGTTAATGTGGTTAATCATGTTTATTGATTTTCAGATGTTAATCATCTCTGCATAGAGTAAATCCCACTTGGTCTGGGTGAAGGATATTTCTGATGTGTTGTTTGATTTGATCAGGTAGTATTTTGTTGAGTATTTTTGTGTCTACATTCATCAGGGATATTAGTCTATAGTTCTCTTTCTCTGTCCTATCTTTTTCTGGCTTAGGAATTAAGTTGATGCAGGCTTCATAGAAGGATTTTGGGAGGATTACCTCCCTTTCAATTGCTTTGAATAGCTTGATAAGAATGGGAGTTGGTTCTCCTTTAAATGTTTGGTATAATTCTGCCATGAAGCCTTCAGGACCTGGGCTTCTCTTTGTTGGAATGGTCTTTATTACTGATTTGATCTCTGTTTTGATAAATAGTCCGTTTAGATGTTTTATGTCTCCATGGCTCAATTTAGGTAGGTTGTATGTGCCAGGAATATATCCATTTCTCCTAGGTTTCCTACTCTATTAGCATACAGCCCTTTGTAGTATTTCCTGATGCATCTTTTTATTTGTATTGTTATTTATTTTTCATCTCTGATTTTATTGATTTGCATCATCTTCATTTTTATTTTTTTGTTAGCTGTGCCAATGATGTGTGAACTTTATTTTTTCAAGAAAAAAAAAAACCTCTTCATTTCATTGATATTTTGTACGGTATTTTGGTTTCAATTATATTTCTTCCTTAATTTTAATTATTTCCTTCCTTCTTCTAATTTGAGGTTTGGCTTGTTGTTTTTCTTTTTTCTAGGTCCTTGAAATGCATTGACACCTCATCTATTTTGTTACTTTCCCATTTCTTGATGTAGGCACATATCATTACAAAGTTCCCTCTTAACACTATTTCTGTTGTATTTCATACATTTTGTTATGAGGTATTGTCATCTTGAATAATTGCAGAAATTTTTTAAATTTCTCTTTTTATTTCTTTTATAACCCACTGTTCATTTAGGAGCATTTTAATCATTCTTCATGTGTTTGCATATGTTCTTGACATTCTTGAGTTGTTTTTTCAAGATCAATCCATTGTGATCAGTGAAGGTGCATGGTATGATTTGATTTATTTGAATTTGCTGAGACTTGTTTTATGGCCTAGTATATGATCTATCCTAAAGAAAGTTCTGTGCACTGCTGAGAAGACTGTATATTCTGCAACTCTAGGGTGAAAAGCTCTATAGTTATCAGTTAGGTACATTTGATCTATGATATCAATTAGCTCTGTTGTTTCTTTGTTAATTTTCATTCTAGTTGATCTACCTGTTGATGAAAGTGGGATTCTGAAGTGCCTGTTACTATTGTATTGCAGTCTATATTTTCCTTTAGTAGATTTTATTTTCTATTAGTAGATTTTTTTTAAAATAGCCAGGCACCCTGTAATTGGGTGTATATACATTAATTATAATCACATCTTCCTGTTGTATTGATGCCTTAATCATTGCATAGTATACTTCTTTGTCTCTTTTAATAGTTTTTGTGTAAAAGTCTATTTTGTCTGATATTAGGATGGCTACACCTGCCTTTTTTTCTATTCGCATGGAATATCTTTTTTCCAGCTATTCAATTTCAGTCTATGTGTATCTTTCTGAGTTGTGTTTCTTTTAAGCAGCAAATAGACGGGTCTTGTTTTTAATATATTTAGTCAGTCAGTATCTTTTTTTTGTTGGAAAGGCAGAGTGGACAGAGAGAGAGAGAGACAGAGAGAAAGGTCTTCATTTACCGTTGGTTCACCCTCCAATGGCTGCTGCTGCCAGCATGCTACAGCCGGCGCACCACACTGATCCAAAGGCAGGAGCCAGGTGCTTCTCCCAGTCTCCCATGCGGGTGCAGGGTCCAAGGACTTGGGCCATCCTCCACTGCATTCCTGTGCCACAGCAGAGAGCTGGGTCAGTCAGTATCTTTTAACTGAAGAGTTGAGATCATTTGCATTCAAGGTAGTTATTTTTTAAAAGATTCATTTTATTTATTTGGAAGACAGAGTTATAGAGAGAGGTAGATATATAGAAAAGGACAGAGAAGGTCTTTCATTTGCTGGTTCACCCTCAGTTGACTGCAACAGCCAGAGATAAGGTGATCTGAAGCCAGGAGCCAGGAGTTTCTTACAGGTCTCCCATGCAGGTGCAAGGGCCCAAGGACATGGGCCATCTACTGCTTTCCCAGGCTTTCGCAGAGATCTAGATCAGAAGTGGACCAGCTGGGGCATGAATTGGCTCCTATATGGGATGCTGGTGCTGCAGGCTGGGGCTTTAACCTGCTGTGCCACACCACCGGCCTCTCAAGGTAACTATTAATAAGTAACAACTTGACTGTGCCATTTTTCATCAATGTTGCTATCAATCACTTTGGGTTTCTTTTGTACTTTTAGTGGAGGATTATCTGTCTTCGCATTCTGTCATGATGGTGGTTTCATTCTGTATTTCTGTGTGTGGCAAATCCTTCAGCATCTTTTTAAAAGCTGCATGTGTGCTGACAAATTCTTTTAATTTCCATTTATTATGGAAAGTCTTTATTTCATTGTCATTCATAAATGGATGCTTTGCAAGTTACAATATTTCTGGTTGACAGTTTTTTCCCTTAAGACTTGGATTATGTTTCATCATTCTTTTCTAACCTACAGGGTTCTGATTAGAAGTTTGTGGGAGTCTAATTGGAAATCCTCTGAAAATAATCTGGCATTTCTCTAGTACACATTTTAACATATTTTCTTTATGCTTTATTGTGGTGAGTTTGACAATAATGTGTCAAGGTGAAAATATTTCTGGACATCTCTATCAGGAGATCTATGCTTCCTGTTTTTCAATGTCCCTTTCTCCAAATTAGGGGAGTTTTCTGTAATTATTTCACTAAATAGGCCTTCTACTCCACCTTCAGGAACTCCTAATACTTATATGTTTGATTGTTTGATAGTATCCCATAAATCTGTATCACTGTTTTTTAAGTTTTCTAATTTCTTTCTTTCTTTCTTTTTTTAGATCTGACTGAATGATTTCCAAACACTTGTCTTCTACGCAGATATTCTTTATTTTGCCTCTCCAAGTCTGTTGTGAAGGGTTTCTGCTGTATTTATATTTATCAATTGAATTCATTTCTAATATTTCATTTTGATTTCTTTTTAAAATCTCAATTTCATGGGAATTTTTTCTTTTATGTCACATATCATTTTCTTTAGTTCATGGATTTGCTTTTGGTTGCTTTTTAGTAATCATATGATTAAGTTTTTGAATTTCATTTCCATCACATCATCAATATCTTCATCTTCACATTCTAATATTTAAATATTATTGTGTTCCTTTAAGTGGTCATGGTGTCTTCCTTATTCTTATTTTTTTTAATTTCTGAATTTGTTTCTAGGCTCTTGTGGAGTTAAATGTTGTTTTTTTTTCTCCAATGACCTTTATCTTTGAACTATGCCTATATGGTTTAGTTGATTGTGCTTCAGTGAACATGAAGAGCTGTGTGGTGAGTGTGGCTAGGGAGCTCTGGTCAGTGCTCCAAGGAGGGGTAAGTAGCCAGGGTAACAACCAAGTTGGACTCGGTAGTTCTCCTCTTATTAAAAGAAGTTGGAGGAGAGTGGTCACATCTGTTGGTGTGATCCCCCTCTCACCTTTTCTCCTCCAAGATGAGCAATGCCCAGGTGTTAGTCCCCAGTGCCTTCAGCACTTATCTGTGCTGCTGTATGAACCACACAAATGAGCTGCATAGTTCTTTATGTTAGCATGATTCTTACAACAATTATCTGCCCTGGCTGTGGCTCTGTATCCAGAGCTTTCCCAGAACTATGGCTACACCTTGCCCCCTCTCATCTAGTCACAGTGTTTTCACAGTCTCAGCACCCAATGCTCCCATGATCAAGGATTCCAAGTGGGTCCACTCTGCCCTGTTAGCCTGTCCTGTCCACAGAGTGACTGAGGAGTTCCTGGAGCCACTGCCTGTGTGTCCTACCCTTGCAGATGGAGCTTCCCCGTTATATAGAAAGTCAGTAAGGAACATGAATTTTTCCCTCTGGTAAAATCCCTGGATCACATGCATGTACAATATCTGCTGGCCACAGACACACTATGTCATAATTTTTTTTCTGGGTATGTAGAAGAGTCCCCACAGATAGCACTTCTTTTTGGTTGGGTTCGATTCTCATTCTGTCCTATTGAAGGTTGGGCATGGAAAACCTGTTGGGTCAGTTGATAGTATCCCATATATCTTCAACTCTGTTTTTAAGTTTTCTAATTTCTTCCTCTTTTTTACTATGCCTGTAAAATTTCCAGAGATTTGTATTCTAACACAGATATTCTTTCTTCTGCCTCACCAACTCTGTTGTTTAGGTTCTCACTGAATTTTTATATTTCATCTATTGAATTCTTAATTTCTAGTATTTCATTTTGATTTCTTCTTAAAATCTCAGTTTAATGGGAAAATTTTTCATTCATGATATATGGTATTATTTAGCTTGTGGGCTTACTTTTGATTAGTTTTGAGTAATCCTATGTTTACTTTTTTGAATTCAATTTCTGGCATTTCTTCAATCTCTTCATCTTCACATTTTAATGTTTTTGTATTTTAATGTTGTTGTACTACTTTGCAGAGGTCACAGTGTAGTCCTTTTTCTTTTTTCTTGATTTTTGAAGTTATTTTAAAAATGTTTTTTACCCTCTGATGGCTTTTTATCTTTAAACTATGCCTCTGTGTTATACTTTCTATAAATACCAAGAGGTGTGTGGTAGTTGTAACCAGGGATTTCTGCCCAGTGCTCCAGGATGTGAGTAACTGGGATAACACCCAAGTTGGGCATGGTAGCTTTCCTTTGGCTAACAGGATGGAGAAGAATGATCACCTCTGTTGTTGTGACCACTTCTCCAGGCTGAGGAGTGCACAGTGTTAGCCCCTGATGTGTACAGCAATCATCGTTCCAATTTTTAGTATATGTGCAGCCAAAGTGAGCACATGTACACACTGCTGTATGAAGTGTACATATGGTATGTCCAGCCCCTCATGTGAGCACTGTTCCATCTGCTGTGATCTGCTCTATGGAACCAATCAGCATAGAACCCAGCTACACCCTATCTCCTCTCACAGGATCACATTATTTTTTCAGTATCAGCACTCAGGACTCAGGGTCAACGATTGCAGATGGAGCTACTATACCCTGCTACCCCATCCTGACTGCATGAGAATTGAGGTGCTCTCAGAACCCTTGTCTCTGTGTGTTCCAGCCTGCTGGATTGAGTCATGTCCTCCTAACCAGATTCTACGCCACTGAGATATGTGGGTCTTTCTCTCTGGTAAGAAATATGGGTAACTGGGATGCACAATACCTGCCAGCCACTGCTCTTCTCACTTCACAATTGTGCTGGGCACTTAGGAGAGTCCTACAGGTTACACTTCCCTTTGTAGGGTTGGTTCACCTTCCTCTTGTTGCCAAGTGAGTGAAGTTGGTGCAGTGGAGACCAGTGTGTCAGTTGCTGCTGCACTCCTGTGACTGTGTGCATACACAGTCTGGGACAGCCACTATGTCCTGAAGTCCAAAAGTGGTGCTAGACCTCCAACATCTGACTGCAGGTCACTGTTGTAGGAGGGAGGAGGGTAGATACAGAGACACTCTGCCTTTTTTCCTTTCCTCTTGCACTCTGGGTGGGAAGTGGCCCTGCTGTTCTGAGGGATCCTGGCTAAACTCAAAAAGGCACAGTTCACAAAGCTTTCCCTCTCACAATATCAACAATGGTGCAGGCCCTGGATATTGTCTCACCTGGTTTGCCAGGGTGGATAGGTGGGGTAATTAGGGATTTTACCATAGGGATAAATCTGCAGTCCCCAATGATTTTAAGTCTGGCCTGCGGGGTTGGCATGGGTTGAAGCATCAACTTAGTCCCATAAGACACTCATCTCTCATTCCATCATGGACACTAAGACACACACTGCAATAGTGAAGCACTGGCAGACAGCTGATTCTGTGAACATCTTAGCTTTCTGCATGGATGACCACACTCATGGAGGCTGAGTAGAATTCTTGTTTCCTGTTAGAGTGGGAGACCTGTGTTCTATGACTTTGGGAATTCTGTGACTTCATGATAGGGCATGATGTGTAGCTACATCTCTGAGCAATCATTGTGTCTGGATTAAGAGACTCAGAGCTCCCTGTGTGCTTGGGGTGTGTCATTGAAGAGAGATCTGTGCTCACACCAAGGACTGCACAGATCCTTTGTGTGGTTCATATACATGCATGGGAAAGGTATGTACCAACTGTGGGTTCACCTTGGTCATCAGTCACATAAGCAGAGTGAAGGTGAGGCTATTGTACCAGCTGAGGGGATCATGCCACCTCCTGCTGATGGCAGAAGAATTCTATCAAACCCAACTTGCATTCTCACCCCATGTTCAAGCACTGACCACTGATCACCAAGCTCCCATGCAGCACATGCATCTGTATAATCACTAAAGAAGCAGATACTCTACTAAGACACAGATGTGTATTTCAATGACAGATGCCACTAGAGGGGGGAAAAAGTGCTCTCACAAATGCCTAAAAATAAACATAGAAATACAAAATATGTCTGCAGATAAAGCAATATGACCCTTAGATTCATTGTTAGAACCTGAAGATGAAGGAAATGATGAAATACATGAAAATAAATAAAAAAGAATGATTATAAGATTATTCAAAATCATAGAAAAGCAAATATATGACTTAAAGACATCCATGCATGACATGGTGAAAATTTTTCTGGGAGACAAAGATATTAAAGAGAAATCAAATTGAAATTTCAGAAATGAATAATTCAATAGATGCAATAAAAATACATAGATATCATTAACAGCAGACTTGTTGAGACAGAACAAAGAATAAGGAATATCTGAGCTAGAAGACAAATATTTGAAAGTATCTCAGACCAAGAGAAAAAAGAAGAAAAAATAGAAATACTGAAAATAGTGTTCACAATTTAGGTGATACTATCAATTGACCTAACATATGTGCCTTAGGAGTTTCTGAAGATGTGGAAAGAGAACAGATTGCTAAGGTCTATTTAATTAATTAATAACAGAAATCTTTCTTAATTTGCACAAAGCTAGGGACACACAAATATGGAAAGCACATAGAAATCTGAATAGACAAAATCAGAAGATTTTAACCATGACATATCATAGTGAAATGTTTAAAAGTAAAATCTTGGGGCCAGCACTGGGGATCACTTGGTTAATCCTCTGCCTGCAGTGCCAGCATCCCATGTGGGTGCTGGGTTCTAGTCCCAATTGCTCCTCTTCCAGTCCAGTTCTCTGCTGTGGCCCAGGAAGGCAGTGGAGCATGGCCCAAGTGCTTGGGACTCTGCACCCACATGGGAGACCAGGTGGAAGCACCTGGCTCCTGGCTTTGGTTCGGCGGGCCACTGGTCATGGCAGCCATTTGGGGAATGAGCCAACAGGAGGAAGACCTTTCTCTCTGTCTCTCTCTCTCAGAGTCTTAATCTATTTGTCAAACAAATTAAGAAAAAAGAAAAAGAAAAAGAAGTGAAACCTAAAGATTCTAAAATATGTGTGAGAAAAATGCCACATTACCTTCAATTTATCCAATTCCACTGAGGCTAATTTCGCATCAAAAACTCTACAAGCTATGACTGAATGGAAAGACATAGCCTAATTCCTAAAAGAAAACAAATAAAAACTGTCAGCCTAACATAGTATATTCAGAAAACCTCTAATTTATAAATGAAGATGAAATAGATGTCCCAAAGCAAACTGAAATTGAAAGAATCTGCCACCACTCCTCCAGGATTACAAATGATATTTACAGGTGTGCTACACACAGAAACAGAGAAAGATAATCATTATGAAAGAACCTGAACTCAGAATTGTGCTAGAAAAAGTAAAAAGTAATCCCAAAGCAAACAATAAGAAAATTTATGGAAAATGCCAGGTCAAGTCATTATGTATAAATGAAACCCTAAATTTAAATGGTCAAAATATTCCAATTAGGGCAGAGCCAAGATGGCAGATAGTGAGGATGTGTGCTGTAGTTTAGGAAAATAAAGTTTCATAAAAGTGGAATTACTGTAGCCTCAGGAAAAGACTCAAGAAAAAAACTGCAGAGGAAACGCTTCCAGACCTAGTGGATGTGACACAGAGGACCTACAGCGAGCCCACCACAGGGAAACTCAACTGCGGGAGACAAGCCACAGACTCTCCCCAGCACGGGAACGGGAGGGAGGTAAGACAAAGACAGAAGAAACCCGAGACATTGAGGGGGAAAAGCAGAGGCCTATCTTGTCACTCAATGAGTAAAACAAAGAACAGGAGCCATTTTAAATATCTAAAGCTCAGCCACAAACTCAGTAACTTTGGAATTTGGTGAATCTTGAGAACACATTGAGGCCTGCATAAACTCTTTGTGTGGTCCCAGGGGTAGATCAAATGAATACTCACAGAGGCCAGATTTCAACTACCCTCAATTTCACTCAGCCATTCGTGATTACTTCCCAACTGAGTCAAAAAAAAGAGAGAGAGAGAGCAATCCAGTAAGGAGCAAGGGAGTGAACAATCTGGATGAGTCATTTTTTGCAAAGCCTTAAAACTGAAGAATCAAGCATAGCTCTCTGGCCACACACATCATAGCCCCTAAGGAACCATCAAAGCAGACAGCCCACTTAGAGGCATAGTATAACGAGAAAAAAAACACCACAGCAAGCCAATTCAAGATTATGAAGATGATGAGATAGAGGAAATGCAAGAAGCAGATCTCAAAAAATTGATAAGAACATTAAGAAATTCTCAAAAACAAATTATTGAACTACAGAAATCCTTAATGGACAAAATAGAAAATCTCTCTTGTGAAAATGAAATATTAAGGAGGAATCAAAATGAAATGAAACAACTAGTAGAACAGGAAACTGTGATAGTGACAAAAAACCAAAATGAAATGAAGAACTCAATAGATCAAATGACAAACACATTAGAAAGCCTTAAAAACAGAATGGGTGAAGCAGAAGAGAGAATATCAGAGTTAGAAGACAGAGAACAGGAAAGGAAACAGTCAAATCAAAGAAAAGAAGAAGAAATCAGAAATCTAAAAAATACTGTCAGGAATCTATAGGATACTATTAAAAAACCCAACATTCAGGTTCTAGGAGTTGCTGAAGGCATGGAGAGAGAGAAAGGATTAGAAGGCCTTTTTAGTGAGATACTAGCAGAAAATTTCCCAGGTTTGGAGAAGGACAGAGACATCCTAGTACAGGAAGCTCATAGAATCCCTAATAAACATGATCAAAAGAGATCCTCACCACGACACGTCGTAATCAAACTCACCACAGTGAAACACAAAGAAAAGATCCTAAAATATGCAAGAGAGAAACACCAGATTACTCTCAGAGGATCTCCAATTAGACTCACAGCTGACTTCTCATCAGAAACCCTACAAGCTAGGAGAGAATGGCGAGATATAGCCCAGGTACTAAGAGAGAAAAACTGCCAGCCCAGAATATTATATCCTGCAAAGCTCTCATTTGTGAATGAAGGTGAAATAAAGACCTTTCACATCAAACAGAAACTGAAAGAATTTGTTGCCACTCATCCAGCCCTGCAAAAGGTGCTTAAAGACATCTTACATACAGAAACACAAAAACACGGTAACCAATATGAAAGAAGATAAAGGAAGGAAACCTCACAGCAAAAGACCACAAGAGTCTCAAACCATATATTAGAAAAAATCTTTGGTAAATGACAGGGCAAAGTTACTCCTTCTCGATAGTCACATTGAATGTTAATGGCTTGAACTATCCAATTAAAGACACCGATTGGCTGATTGGGTTAAGGAACAAAACCCATCTATCTGCTGCTTAGAAGAAACTCATCTTTCCAACAATGATGCATACAGGCTGAAAGTGAAAGGCTGGAAAAAGATATACCATGCTAACAGAAATGAAAAAAGAGTGGGCGTAGCCATCTTAATATCGGACAACATAAACTTTACCACAAAAACTGTTAGGAGAGACAAAGAGGGGCACTATATAATGATTAAGGGATCCATTCAACAGGAAGATATAATGATTATCAATGTATATGCACCTAATTACAGGGCACCAGCTTATTTAAAAGACTTGTTAAGGGACTTAAAGGGAGACTTAGACACCAATACAATAGTACTGGGGGACTTCAATACTCCACTCTCAGAGGTAGACAGATCAACAGGACAGAAGACCAACAAGGAGACAGTAGATTTAAATGACACTATATCCCAAGTGGATCTAACAGATATCTACAGAACATTTCATCCTATATCTAAGGACTTTACATTCTTCTCAGCAGTACATGGAACCTTCTCTAGGATTGACCACATACTAGGCCATAAAGCAAGTCTCAGCAAATTCAAAAGAATTAGAATCATACCATGCAGCTTCTCAGACCACAAAGGAATGAAAGTGGAAATTAGCAACTTGGGAATCCACAGAGCATGTGCAAACACATGGAGGTTGAACAACATGCTCCTGAATTCACAAAGGGTCATACAAGAAATTAAAAGAGAAATCAAAAATTGTCTGCGTGTAAATGAGGATAAAAGCACAACATACCAAACCTATGGGATACAACAAAAGCAGTGTGAAAGGGCAAGTTTATATCAATAGGTGCCTACATCAAGAAATTGGAAAGGCACCAAATAGATGAGCTTTCAAGTCATCTCAAGGGTCTAGAAAATCTGCAGCAAACCAAACCTAAACCCAGTAGGAGAAGAGAAATAATTAAAATCAAAGAAGAAATCAACAGGATTGAATCCAAAAAAACATTACAAAAAATCAGCCAAACAAGGAGCTTGTTTTTTGAAAAAATAAACAAAATTGACACCCCATTGGCCCAACTAACTAAAAAAAGAAGAGAAAAGACCCAAATCAATAGGATCAGAGATGAAAAGGGAACATAACAACAGACACCACAGAAATAAAAAGAATCATCAGAGATTACTACAAGGACTTGTATGCCAGCAAACAGGGAAATCTATCAGAAATGGAAATAAGCTTGGACACATACAACCTACCTCAATTGGGCCAGGAAGACATAGAAAACCTAAACAGACCCATAACTGACACAGAAATTGAAACAGTAATAAAGGCCCTCCCAACAAAGAAAAGCCTAGGACCAGATGGATTCACTGCTGAATTCTACCAGACATTTAGAGAAGAACTAACTCCAATTCTTCTCAAACTATTCAGAACCATCGAAAAAGAGGGAATCCTCCCAAATTCTTTCTATGAAGCCAGCATCACCTTAATTCCTAAGCTGAAAAAAGATGCAGCATTGAAAGAGAATTACAGACCAATATCTCTGATGAACATAGATGCAACAATACTCAATAAAATTCTGGCCAATAGAATGCAACAACACATCAGAAAGATCATCCACCCAGACCAAGTGGGATTTATCCCTGGTATGCAGGGATGGTTCAACATTCACAAAAAATCAATGTAATACACTACATTAACAGGCTGCAGAAGAAAAACCATATGATTCTCTCCATAGATGCAGAGAAAGCATTTGATAAAATACAACACCCTTTCATGATGAAAACTCTAAGCAAACTGGGTATGGAAGGAACATCCCTCAATATAATCAAAGCAATATATGAAAAACTCACGGCCAACATCCTATTGAATGGGGAAAAGTTGGAAGCATTTCCACTGAGATCTGGTACCAGACAGGGATGCCCACTCTCACCACTGCTCTTCAATATAGTTCTGGAAGTTCTAGCCAGAGCTATTAGGCAAGAAAAAGAAATTAAAGGGATACAAACTGGGAAGGCAGAACTCAAACTATCCCTCTTTGCAGATGATATGATTCTTTATTTAGGGGACCCAAAGAACTCTAGTAAGAGACTACTAGAACTCATCGAAGAGTTTGGCAAAGTAGCAGGATATAAAATCAATCCACAAAAATCAACAGCCTTTGTATATAAAGGCATTTCCATGGCTGAGGAAGAACTTCTACGATCAATCCCAAAAACAATCAAATACCTTGGAATAAACTTAACCAAGGATGTTAAAGATCTCTATGATGAAAACTACAAAACCTTACAGAAAGAAATAGAAGAGGATACCAAAAAGTGGCGAATTCTTCCATGCTCATGGATTGGAAAAATCAATAGCATCAAAATGTCTATTCTCCCAAAAGCAATTTATACATTCAATGCAATACCAATCAAGACACCGAAGACATTCTTCTCAGATCTGGAAAAAATGATGCTGAAATTCATATGGAGACACAGAAGACCTCGAATAGCCAAAGCGATCGTGTACAACAAAAACAAAGCCGGTGGCATCACAATACCAGGTTTCAGGACACACTACAGGGCAGTTGTTATCAAAACAGCATGGTACTGGTACAGAAACAGATGGATAGACCAATGGAACAGAATAGAAACACCGGAAATCAATCCAAACATCTACAGCCAACTTATATTTGATCAAAGATCCAAAACTAATCCCTGGAATAAGGACAGCCTATTCAATAAATGGTGCTGGGAAAATTGGATTTCCATGTGCAGAAACTTGAAGCAAGACCATACCTTTCACCTTACACAAAAATTCATTCAACATGGATTAAAGACTTAAATCTACAAACCAAAACCATCAAATTATTAGAGAGCATTGGAGAAACCATGCAAGATATAGGTACAGGCAAAGACTTCTTGGAAAAGACCCCAGGAGCACAGGCAGTCAAAACCAAAATTAACATTTGGTATTGCATCACATTAAGAAGTTTCTGTACTTCAAAAGAAACAGTCAGGAAAGTGAAGAGGCAACCGACAGAATGGGAAAAAATATTTGCAAACTATACTACAGATAGATGGTTGAAAACCAGAATCTACAAAGAAATGAAGAAAATCCACTACAGAACAAACAACCCACTTAAGAGATGGGCCAAGGAACTCAATAGACATTTTTCAAAAGAGGAAATCCAAATGGCCAACAGACACATGAAAAAATGTTCAGGATCACTAGCAATCAGAGAAATGCAAATCAAAACCAGAATGAAGTTTCACCTCACCCCGGTGAGAATGGCTCACATTCAGAAATCTACCAACAATAGATGCTGGAGAGGATATGGGGACAAAGGGACACTAACCCACTGTTGGTGGGAATGCAAACTGGTTAAGCCACTATGGAAGTCAGTCTGGAGATTCCTCAGAATCCTGAACATAACCCTACCATACAACCCAGCCATCACACTCCTTGGAATTTACCCAAAGGAAACTAATTTGGTTAATAAAAAAGCCATCTGCACATTAATGTTTATTGCAGCTCAATTCACAATAGCTAAGACCTGGAACCAACCCAAATGCCCATCAACAGTAGACTGGATAAAGAAATTATGGGACATGTACTCCATAGAATACTATACAACAGTAAGGAACAATGAAAACCAGTCATTTGCAACAAGATGGAGGAATCTGGAAAACATCATGCTGAGTGAATTAAGCCAGTCCCAAAGAGACAAATTTCATTTGTTTTCCCTGATCGGCGACAACTGAGCACAAAGGGGAAACCTGTTGAAGTGAAATGGACACTATCAGAAACTATGACCTGATCAGCTCTTGTCCTGGCTCTAGATGTACAATGTAATACTTTATCCTTTTAGTATTTGTTGTTGTTGTTGTTGTTGTTGTTGTTGTTGTTCTAGTACTAGTGGTTGAACTCTGTAATTAACACACAATTATTCTTAGGTGTTTAAATTTTAACTGAAAAGTGGTCCCTGTTAAATATAAGAGTGGGAATAAGAGAGGGAGGAGATGTACAATTTGGGACATGCACAATCTGACTTGCCGCAAATGATGGAATTAGAAATGTACCAGGGGATTCCAATACAATCCCATCAAGGTGGCATGTACCAAGGCCATCTCACTAGTCCAAGTGATCAATTTCAGTTCACAACCGATGGCTCTGATAGGTCTAAGAAACAAAGGGATCACACAAACAAGACAAGTTTCTGCTAATACTAACTGATAGAATCAAAAAGAGAGAGAAAGATCCAACATGAGAAATGGGATACACAGCAGACTCATAGAATGGCAGGCATCCTAAACAACACTCTGGCCTCAGAATCAGCCCTTAAGGCATTCAGATCTGGATGAAGAGCCCATGAGAGTATTGTAGGCATAGAAAGCCAAGATACCATAGAAAAGAAAAAAAAGAAGACCTAAATGAAAGATCTCTGTGAGTGAGATCCCAGTGGAAAGAATGGGGCCATCAAAGATGGAGGTACCTTTCTCTGAAGGGAGGAGAGAACTTCCACTTTGACTATGACCCTGGCAGAATAAGATCAAAGTCAACGAACTCTAAAGGCTTCCATAGCCCTGGCAACCCATGACTAGGGCCTAGGGAGATTACTGATGCCATGAACAGGAGTGTTAAATTGTTAAGTCAGCAACAGGAGTCACTGTGTACTTACATCCCATGTGGGATCTGTCCTTAATGTGTTATCTAATGTGCAGTGATGCTATAACTAGTACTGAAACAGTATTTTTACACTTTGTGTTTCTGCATGGGTACAAACTGATGTGATCTTTACTAATTATATACTGAATCGATCTTCTGTACATAAAGATAATTGGAAATGAAAAAAAAAAAACCTGGTGTTAAATTGGAAATGGCATAGAAAATTAATTAATTTTTTTAAAAAATATTATGTAGGATCTCTGTCTTTAATGTGCTGTACACTGTTATTTAATGCTATAACTAGTACTCCAACAGTATTTTTTTTTCACTATGTGTTGCTATATGGCGGCAAACTGTTGAAATCGTTACCTAATATATACTAATCTGATCTTCTGTATATAAAGAGAATTGGAAATGAATCATGATTGGAAGGGGAGAGGGAGCGGGAAAGGGGAGGGTTGTGGGTGGGAGGAAAGTTTTGGAAGGGGGAAGCCATTGTAACCCATAAGCTGTACTTTGGAAATTTATATTCATTAAATAAGTTTAATTTAACAAAAAAAGAAACTGTAAAAAAAGCCATAGTGAGTAAACAGTGTTGACAAAAAATATTCCAATTAAAAGATACAGACTGGATGAATGGACAAAAAAAACAAAACTCATCTATTTTCTGCATAAAAAGCAAACTTCATCAACCAAGATACAAACAAAATGAAAGAACAAGGATGGAAAGTATATTCCATTCTAACGGGAAGCAAAAACAAGCAAGAGTGATCATTCTAATATCAGACAAAATAGACATTCTATTCAAAGAGACAAATGAGAACATTATCTAATAGTACCAGCATTCCATATGCGTGCCAGTTCAAGTCCCTCCGGCTCCACTTCTGATCCAGCTCCCTGCTAATGTACTTGGGAAGGCAGCAGAAGATGGCCCAAGTGCTTGGGCCCTTGCACCCTTTGGGAGACCCAGATGAAGCTCCTGGCTTCAGCCTGGCCCAGCCCCAGTTGTAGTGGCCATCTAGGGGAGTGAATCAGAGAATGAAAAATCTCTCTCTTTCTCTCTCTCTCTCACTCTCTCTGTCTCTGTCACTCTGCCTTTAAAATAGTGATGAAAAAGGAATTTAATTAACACATGGCCCTCAAGTTTTCCTTGGTCAGGGCCCTGCTGCTCACACTACCACAGTTGGGTCACTGGAGAACACAGACGAGTTTGGCTCAGGGCTCTGGGGTTCTCTGAGAGAGTCAGGATCTAGAGGCTGCACAGGTGGGTGTCTTCATGCTGCCCTGCAGTGTCCTGGGGCAGGAGAGCCAGCAGGACAGAGCAAACCTCCAGGCTCAGAGCCTGATGCCCTGCTGTCAGCAGCATCAATCCTGCAGTGATGGCCGTCACAAGTCCCGCCTCTTCATTCTGCTGTCCTGGGGTTGGCGGCTCCTGTTGCAGGGGACAGTCCAGCCACAGCAGCCAGGCCTCCCTAAGATGCCCAGCTCCATGATGGCAGAGCTGGGGCTGTCACCTCCACTGACTCACTTCCAGGCAGGGGAAACACTCCAGGAATCATTATGGGTGGGTGGGTGGATGAGGGGATGTGCTGGTGAGTGTGTGGTTGATGGATGGATGGATGAGTGGAAGGTCAGGTTCAGGTGGATGGGTGGGTAGGTGGCTGGAATGGCAGGTAGGTGGGTGGATGGGGGAAGATGAGGGGATGGGTTGGTGGGTGAATTCATTGATAGGTGGATAGATGAGTGAAAGGTTGGATGAATGGGTGGGTATATAAGTGGGTAGGCGGATGGGTGGATAGGTGGGTAGCTGGGTGGAATGGCAGGTAGGTGGGTGGATTAGGGATAGATGAGGGGATGGGTTGGTCCATGGATGTATTGGTAGGTGGATGGATGAGTGGGTGAGAGCATGGACAGATGGATGAGGGAGTGTGCGGGTGGATGTGTGAAATGTGCTGCTGGCCAATATGCAGGCCAGACCTTGAACCACAGCTCTGCCTGCAGAGCCTGTCTCCTCTCTGCTGCACCCTGTAGGGTTTCCATCTTGCCTCAGATAACACCCTCCGGATCCACAAATCAAAGCAGTCTGGCTCACTGGAGGCTGCCAGAGACTGGGCCCTGGCCTGAGCACTCCTCATGACATCATTGGCACAGTTCTTAGGGCAGGCAGTGGGGTGGTCTCTGTGGTGTGAGGGAACTGAGTCATGGGAGAGAGGCATCAGGGCTCCATCTGCAGGAGCAGCTTCTCACCTGGCATCAGCCTAGGCCTGGGAGATCAGAGCCAGTGCCCAGCAAGCTACACCATGCTCAGAGCAGGCTACCCAGAGTGCTCACCAGAACCACAGGTGAGTTTCCCCAGATGGGGCAGAGGAAAACCTGTCCAGCTTGTCGCAGCTGCTGGGTGACAACATCATGAAACACGGCCTTGGAATCCGTACCACTTGGGTGGCCCAAACACCTCCCAAGGAAAACTAAATCTTACGCAGTCCAGGTTTGTAATCACTCCTTGCAGACTGTGGAAGCAAACTGAAATTTGCTCCAGAAGAACTGGATTTTCACCCAGACTTTGGGATAGAGCAAAATACAACTCTAAGGGAAATGAACATCTTGGAGTTAAAAATCAGAGTGTACCAGAGACAGAGCACTGTGAAGGAGAGACAGAAAATGCAACCCCTAATAGAAACAGGCAGGCTGCGAGATTCCAGAATTATCAAGTAAGTACTAGGAGGTACATGTTTACAGACATAAATGACCATGGTGAATGCATGATGAAACAGCCAACCAGCACTTCTAGAAAAGAAAAATGTAGCATGGATTTCCCCCCACTTTTCATTTTAAATAATCATAGACTCATAGGAAGGTGCAAAGGTGGTGGAGAGAGGGCCTGTGCACCTGCCACCTGGTTCCATCTAACAGTTAGAGGTACCTAACTAAAAACAATGACCCTCCTTGTAGCTGCTACTGCTGCAGCCATAGGAGAATGGGAGGAGAGCCCACAATTTGATTGGTAGAGAAACAGGACACTGCCAGATGCAAAGCACTAATGTGGACATCGATGGATGGAGAAGCAATGGGGTTGCGGCACAGATGAGAAAGACCCTGAGGTCCCCAGGTGCTCACAAGCTGAGTCCACAGGTTGGTGCTGCTGACATCCCTGTGTGGTTCCCCTTTCTTCACTTGTTCACTGACAGCACCAACTTTTCGCTCCCCAAAGCCAGGCCTGCTCACTGCCCTTCACTGCCCCTCCTGCCCAGAGCCCAGTCTGAGCCGAGCCCTCTGGCCTCTGCATCTTCAGGTCCTGGGATCACCGTGGAGGTCCCCTTTGAAGGGGCAGCACGGCCCCCACGTGCCCCTCAAACTCGCTGCCACTGAGCAGGTTTCCAAGGCAGAAGACAGTGATTTCCACCCCTGCCCCAATGCTTCTGTAAAGGAGCTCTGACAACACTTCTTTTGACAGAGGGAGTTTGTGTTCTCTCCAGTTTCACAGAAATGCCCTAGGTGCCATGAGAGCACTGTGCCCAGCACTATGAGAACTGGGGGCTGCCGTGTGGTGAGGGTGCACAGAGGCGCCCTGAGACCACGTGAGGCTGCACAGATGCCCCACTGAGCCTGTCACTCAGGCCTCCCAGGATTCACTCCCATCTGGTGAAACACCGCGAGGCAGAACCATGCAGCTGAGCCTCTCCTGACCCACAGCAACTACAGCCGAGAAAATGGTGATCACTCATCCAAGCCACCAAACCTTGCAGGTGACTGACGATGCGCTAATGGACAACTGGGACTCCTGGAAGAGCTGTTGCCCACTCTGCACATGTCCTCAGTCTTACTTCCTGCCTGACACCCTCTTCCCTTTGATTCATTTTCCCTCTTTAGGTAAGTATCTCTTCTTTACTGAACTCAGCCACTTGCCTCTGAAGCCCAGTTGAAGTTGCTCCTCCTCCATGCAGCCCCCTTGAAGTGCTAGCTGTTGCCCTCATGCCCAACCTCATGTCTCACGGCACTCACCATCCCCCCCACCCTGTGCATCTGGCACACAGCAGCAGAATTCTTTTTAATGATTGTTGTGAAACTCCTCTTGGGGCCCCTGTCTTTTCTCACCATCCCCAGAGCCCAGTACTGAATGGGTTCAGTAATTCAGGGCTTCCACTGGTGCTGAGGAGGCTGGGGCAATGTGCACAACCCTGCACAAGGGTCCCCAGTGTCCTTGGCAGGTCCAGTGCCTGAGGGCCATGGAGAAAGCAGGCAGGATGCAGAGAAGGCCCTCCAGGTGACTGGAGGGAAGAAACAAAGGTCGTATGTCCCCAGGAAGAAGGCTAGAAAATACTCAGATGCTCCAAGAGAGACAAGATCTAAAGACAAACTGTGCTATAGCAACAGCTTACCTAAATTTGCCCAAACATCAGAACAGCAGAGAGCACCTGTTAAAATACACTTTCCCAGGTCTCACTGCAGGCCTGGGAGGGAGCACACAACTCTGGATTTTGAGGAAGTATCCCAGCTGATTTTTATGATAGGGAAAGTTTGGGAACAATTGCCTCATGTAAAAAAGAAATTATATGGAATGTGGAATGTGTGATGCCAAGCATCCATGCATCCATCTACCCATCTGCCATCCATCCAGCCATCCATCCAGCAACCCATCCACCTATCTACTCATCTATTCATGGATCTGTCCATCCATCCATCCATCAATCTACCCATCCATCCATCAATCTACCCATCCATCCATCAATCTACCCATCCATTCATCAAGCATTTAACGCGCAGCAACTACATGTCAGGCTCTGTGTTTAGTGGAGAAGGAAGAGCAAGGAAAATGTTTAGCCTTTCAGAGTCTAAAGTCCAGCGGACAAGGCTGTAATGACTCAGTAACCGATCAATAAATAGTAAGTGCCAGGAAGCTGTCAAGGTCAAGGTTACCACAAGTGTATACTTGGCCATACAGCACCTGGATCCCTCTCCTCCCTCACATGACCTAAATGCAGCCAGCCGAGCACTTCCACTGGGGAGTTCTACATCTGGAGAAGTGACAAAGGAGCAGGGACTGTGAAAGGTAAGCACTCACTGTCAGTCTAGCAACCAGGGCTCCCTGCAGTGGTCATCATGTGCATTCATTATCAGTTGCTACAGAGCAAATTGCTGCAGACCTTTGTGACTCTCCAGTGTCTGTGGGTCATGAATGCAGGCATGGATTCGCTGCATCCTCTGGCTCAGGATTTCTCACAAGGCTGCAACCAGGAGGCAGTAAGGGCTGCAGTCCCAGCTGAAGGCTCCGATAGGGAGAGATCAGCTCCCAAGCTGACTCATGTGCTTCTCGGTAGAATCTGGTGCCCACTGGGGTCTTGACACAGGGTTTGTGTTTCTTGCTGGATCTTGGCTGGAGCCTCTTTCTGTTCTTTGCCCATAGGAAGCTGACAACATGGCAGTTGCCTTCCATCAGAATAAATAAGCAAGAGGGTACAAGAGGTGAGGGAGATGGAAGCCAAAAACTCATTGTTAGGAAGCACCAGAATTGCCATTATTCTGTGAAGTACTATAGTTGTTACAAGTGGGCCACCAGGCCAAGTACACACTCAGGAAGAGAAGACCCTAGTAGGTGTGAGCACCAGGAGCTGTGAAACCATGGGAGCCACCTCATAATTGGTCCAATGAGTCCCTGACAGGTCCTGGCCATGGGTTTGGGCTGTTGCTAGCATCTCCCACCCTTGATCCCAGTGCACTCTCCGAGAGCCTCTCTTTAGCCTTCCAGGGGATTCCATGTGTGGCATAGTGTCTTTCCTTCTGTGTCCTCCCTTGGATTCCATCACTGGGGACCAAGAATGTTGGCTGAGCAAAGGCTCTTCAGGCACAGCTGGGGATTCAGGGTCCCATCAGGCAAAAGGAGTGTAGGAGGTTGCAGTCAATTCAACCCATCATGGGTGCCAAGAGCCATACCCACACCAGGTGCTCAGTAGATATGTACCTAACTGACAGGTCAATGTTGCTGGCCTAGGGGGCAGAGCTGGCTTCAGCTTTAGGACAGGCATCCAGAATCCATCCATTTGATCAAGCAGTATTTGTTGAGCACCTACTAGGTGTTCTAGATGTTCTAGAATGGTTTTAGATGTTGGAGACACAGCCCTCACTGTAGTTAATGGTGATAAAGATTTATAAAGAATAAAGAAATATATAATTTCATGGTACATACTGAATATTGGAAAGAAAAATAAAGCAGAAAGGGGAGGGGGTGGGTCCCTGGATAGGCATGGGAGGGGTTCAGACAGAGAAAGCCTCCCTGTGGGGCTGATTTAGCCTCCATCTTGGAGGCCATCAAATGGAAGAAGATGAGTCCTGAGTCTCTGCGGCTGAGGGTTGTGCAACTGGAACTCTATTGGGGAGAGGGGGTGATAGGTAGAGCACAGTGTGGCCCAAGAACAAGGCTAAGCCCACCTCTCAGGAGAGACCACAGGGTAAAGGTATGTGATGGTCAGTTGAGGAGATGTCCTCTGGTGGTAACAGGAACAAGATGATGATGGTGCTGATGTTGAATATGATGGTAATGATTGTGGTGATGGTGATGATGGTAGTAATGGCAATGATGGTGCTTGCAGTGATAATGGTGATGATAGTAGTGATAATGTCGATGGTGGTGGTGATGATGGTGGTGATGGTGTTGATGAGGATGATGACAATGATGATAATGATGGTGATGGTGATGATGATGGTGATAATGATGTTAGTGGTTATGATGGTGATGAAGGTGTTTATGATGGTAGTGGTGGTGATGATGATGGTGATGATAGTGGTGATCATGATGATGATGGTGATGATGAAGCTGTTGTTGATGATAGTGGTGGTGATGATGATGATGGTGATGATGTTGGTGATGAAGGTGATGATGGTAGTGGTGGTGATGATGATGGTGATGATGGTGGTGATCATGATGATGACAGTGGTGATGATAGTGGTGGTGATGATAATTATGAACTCTATCAATTACTGCATGTGTTACACATGTTGCACAGCCTCATTCAATGCTCACAGTAACCTTGTGGTTTAGATGCTACATGTAGAAAGAGGAGCAACTTGCTCAGCATCTTCCAATAGGAGGCAGGGAGAGATCCTAACCTGGCCTTGTCAGCACTGAGTCTCAGCCCCAGAAACACATGGGCAGGGGCAGGGTAGGGGAACAGATTCCTGGCCTGAGCACCGGGAGGCTTATGCAGCAGAGGACTCCAGGCCACCCTGTTTGGCAGCACCAGCTTTTGGGCCTGTGAGGAGGAGCAGCTGGCCTCACAGCCATGATAGATGAATATACAGCTTCACTGGGTATGAGAAAGGCAGGGCTGTATGGGCAACAAGAGATCAAGGCTAAAGCAAGCATCCCAGGAGCTCTGCTATCAACTCGCAGTGATTGATGTGGAATGGTCATCTTGGTCCATCTGGCTTTGTCTGTAGCTCTAACAGCTCTTTCATATTAGTGGTAATGAAACAAGTTGAAAATTTAAAACAATGAGAAAGGAATATCACCAAGAAAACTGACAATTAATGACAACAAACAAGGCCTTTTGCTTCTAACCATAGTAGTAATGGGAACTCAATTTACACACACACCTGACCTTCTACAACTGAAAAAAACCAGGCAATAATCACAGGAAATCATGGCTTTACTGGGCAACAGGAGCATGGTGCAGTGATCTCTAAGAGGAAGGAGAGAAGTAAGGGGGCCCTGGAGTGCCAGCTTACTTCCAGATGAGAGTTTCCAGGTCACAGGACAGAAGGGAGCTCAGGCAGAAAGCAGGGCTCCCCTCTAGCTGCAGGCAGAGCTGAGAACACACAGACCTGGGGGAATCTAGCAGGATCAGGACAGAGCAGCAGGGTGTCAGAGGCTGAAGGTCAGTCAGAGTGGGTGCTGCAGAGCTGTGCTCTCAGGCAGAGGCTGGGTGTGGACCAGCCCAGGCATGAGAGGGAGCTCCTCAAGCTTTGGGGAGGAGTTGCTGGGAAGGGTTCCCAACTCCCAGAGGACCTGCTGTGGTTGACATTCACCCCAGCCGGGCAGGGGACCTCCCATAGCCCACAGTACTGAAGAGGCTGCTTGAAGGGGGCTTTGTCAGTGGGCTTAACCAAAGGATGCTCTGTTCCCACCTGACAAAGCAGAAAAGCCTCAAAACTACCAAACTGTGGGGCTGGTGTTGTGGTGCAGTGGTTGAAGCTGCTGCCCACAACTCCAGCATCTCATAGGGGCTCCAGGTCCTGTCCCTTTTGCTCTACTTGCATTCCAGCTCACTGCTAATGGCCTGGGAAGGCAGGGAAAGATGGCCCAAGTATTTGGGCCACTGCCACCCACATGGAAAACCTGGATGAAGCCACTGGTTCCTGGCTTTGGTCTGGCCCATCCTTGGCCATTGCAGGCATCTAGGGAGTGACTGATGGTTGGAAGATTTCTGTCTCTAGCTCTTTCTGTGCAACTCTTTCAAATAAATAAATACAAATCTTTACTTAAAAAAAATACATCAAAATCTGCCATGGGAGCATGACTGCAACTCACACAAAGTTCAAGCTATGGAAAATGAAAGAAACCCATTACCCAACATGAGATGCACAATAATCTTTTTAATTATCAGCCATGCACAGAAACAAGAAAATGTGACCCAGAACGGATGGACTGGAACAGAACTGGCAGGATGCAGGTGCTGAAGTGAATGGCAGGACACTAGTGCAGCCAGCGAGCAAGCCCTATGTGTGCTGGGGAAGGCATAGGAAGAACAGGCACTCGGGTGGAGCTCCTCTGTCAGAGATGACAGGGGCCAAATCAGACATCAAGACATGAAAAGTGCAATACTTGGGATGTGGATGGGTCTAGCAGCCAGTCAGGGAAGCAGAGCAGAATACAAACATTACAGAGCTTCTGAACAGCAGAGAAAGTACAGAAACTGCAAAATGTGATCCAGTGGGGAGTGGGAAGGAGAGAAGGAGGAGGAAGAAAGACAGCTAAAATTTATTCAAGGAAGTATTCTTCAAACGTTTCTGAAAATGATAAAAACTAATAATGCACAGGCAAGAAACTTGATCAGTGCAAGCACAGGGAATATTATAAAACTAGCCTATGACCTTCAAGCCTCAGCCCTGTTCCTGGTTCCAGCTTCCTGCTAATGTGCACGCAGCGAGGCAGCAAGTGATGGTTCAGAAAGCTGGATCACTGCCATGCATGAGAGAGACCTGGATGGAGGTCCTCGCTTCCAGCTTCTCCTTGTCTCAGTCCCAGCTACATGGGGATTTGAGCAGTGAACCAGTGGATGTGAGTCTCTGTCTCTCTGCTTAAAAAAAAAAAGTAGCCAGAGAGAAAGCAGAGGTTATGAAAATGAGAGGAAGAACAGAAGACTTTTCACTGGAAACACTGAAAGCCAGAAGGAAGTGGAATCATATTTTTAAGGAACTGAAAGGAAAAAGCTGTCAACCCAGAATTCTGCACAACAGGGAAATGACTTTCAAAGGTGAAAGTGAGTGAACAACAGGGGTTGGTGAAGACCAGGAGATGGCAGAGCCTCAAACACTGCTGGTGAGGCTGTACCACAGGGCAGCTGCTGTGCACAGGAGACTGGCAGTCTCTCAGAGCTTCTGCTAGACCCGGCAACCCCATGGCCAGGCGGAATACAGCCCAAGGTAACTGAAGAAACATTTCCTTGAGAAACTTGCACATGAATTGTGTCCAGAACAGCTGAAGCATCAAAACCCTAATCCCCAGCAGCTGGGGAATGGACAGCACATCCAGTCATATGGTGGAATATGACTCAGCCCTCAGAAAGACCAAGTCACAGTCAGCTGCAACATGGCGGATGACAACAGCAAGGCAGTAGGGCCACACAGCATGTGAGTCCAATGACAGGAAGTGACAAGAATAGGCAGGACCTTAGACAGAGGGCAGAACTGGGCTGCCCAGGCTTGGGGAGTGAGTCAAGGAGGCATGAGTGGCTGGAGAGCAGGCATGGCTGTGAGGTTTTCTTGTGCAGGTCACAAAAGTGTTCTAAACTAGACAGTGGTGGTGGTTGAACTGTACACAACTTCAAAGGATGAATTTTATAATTTAAAGTTGTATCACAATGAGACTATTACATTTAAAAACTAAGGTGAGATGAAGACTTTAAAAAAGATTTATTTGGAAGGGGAGAGAGGGGAGGAGGGAGCAGAAGAAAGAGAGAGAGAGAATATCTTCCATCTCATGGTTTACTTCCCTAATATCCACAACAACCAGGGCTTGGCCAGGTTGAAACTGAGAGCCTGGAACAGCACCTAGGGCTCTCACATGGGTGGCAGGGGTCCAGGTACCTGGCCCATCTTCTGCTGCCTTCCCAGGCCATTAGCAGAAAGCTGGGTTGCAATGGAGCAGTAGGGACTTGAATCAGTGCTCTGATTTGGGATGATGACATCACAAGGAGCAGCTCAACATGCTGCACCACAACACAGGACACAAAATAAAGACTTTTACAGACAGACACACGGAAGCTGGCAGTCTTCATCACAGACAGACAGTAGCACAGGAAACATGAAAGGAACTGATTTAGCCAGGAGAAAAATCACAGTCAATTGGAACATATGGATTCCTCCAATGGAATGAGAAACATATAGGTTAATACAATGTTCTTTAAAATCTCCATAAGGCTATCTCTTTAAGGCTATCATCAGCTATTTATAGCAAAAATAATTGAATGTGAGGTTTATAATGTAAGTAGAAATACAGTGCGTGGCAGCCTACTGGATAAAAGAGCACAGAATTCTTGTTTAGACTTCTTAAACCCCAAGAATAGCTGTAGTGTCCCACATGGGACCCCAATGGCAGAGTGGTCACCTACAGGTGTAGGATGTAAACCCTAAAGCAAAAGCTAAAAATTGTGATATATAACAGGGCAGCAAAGGATAGGAAAGACAGTCATAGAAAACATTCAACTGGTCCAGAAAAAAAAAAAAAACAGGAAGAAGAAGAGACAAAATGAACAAAGACCAGCACGGACAAGGAGAAAGCACCAGGAAGTTGCTGAATTTAAATCAAATTGTATTAGCAGTCATGTTGCATTTGCACACTGTTAATTCCCCAGTAAGAAAGGCACACAGGAGAGAAAAGCAAGACCCAGATATGTGCTGTGTGCAATAAATTCACTTTGTGGTTTTTGTTATTGTTGTCTTTAAAGATTTAATTTATTTATTTGAAAGGCAGGAGAGAGAGAGAGAGAGACAGACAGACAGACAGACAGACAGAGACAGAGACAGAAAGAGAGAATTGATCTTCCATTCACTGGTTCACTTCCCAAATGGCTGAAATGGGCCAGGCTGATGCCTTGAGCCAGGAACTCCATCAGGGTCTCCCACATTGATGCAGGGGTTCCAAGCACCTGGGCCATTCTCGACTGCTTTCCCAGGCACGTTGGCAGGATGCTGGATCAGAGGTACAGCAGGGGCTGGTGTTGTGGCACAGAGGGTTAAAGCCCTGGCCTGAAGCGCTGGCATCCCATATGTGTGCTGGGTTCTAGTCCCAGCAGCTCTTCTTCCGATGCAGCTCTCTGCTATGGCCTGGGAAAGCAGTAGAAGATGGTCCAAGTCCTTGTGCCCCTGCACCCATGTGGGAGATCTGGAAGGAGCCACTGTGCCACAGTGCCAGCCCCTGCTGGGAGATCTGAAAGGAGCTCCTGGCTTTTGGCTTCGGACCGGTGCAGTTCCGGACATTGCAGCCATCTGAAGCATGGACCAGTGGATGGAAGACCTCTCTCTCTGTCTCTACCTCTCTCTGTAATTCTGTCTTTCAAATCAATAAAATAACTCTTAAAAAAAAAGGTACAGCAGCTGGAACTCAAACCTGGGCTCTGATATGGATGAAGGCATCAGAGGTGGCAGCTTAAGAACTGTACCACAATGCTGACCCCTTAACCTGCTTGGAATCTAGACACAAATTGGTTTCAAGGTAAGGGATGGGATTCTTCATCATGTGCTACCTGAACAAAGCTGGGGTGTCGCAACACCTCAGGGGGACAGATCCTTGGAGCATTCACAGACTGCCCCCAGGACTGTTGGTCTGTGGGCCCCAGCACGAGGCTGACGAGCTAGAAGGTGGTGGGTCCCAGGAGGGTTTGGGGTACAGCCCGTGCATGCCTGGGGGTGGTGCTGTGGGCTTGAGATGAGACTCTGGAGGAGGGCCACTGGGCATGGGTGGCCCCTGGGGGACTGGACAGCAAAGGGGAAATGTGAGCCAGAGGCCTTGCGAGAGACAGAGCCGTGCATGAAGCTGGGGGACGAGGAGGGGGTGAGGAGAGTCATGCTGGGGAGGGGGGCAGCGCGCTGATGCTAGGAACCTGCACTAGGCACCTGCCGGATGACAGTCCTGAGCGGCTTACTCTGGGACAATTCAGAGAAGAGGGCTCACAGCACGGCCTCCAGGATGCTGGACCAGGTCTGTGCAGTCCCCACCTGCAGCGGGAGCCTCTGAAAAGCAGCATTTCCCACACCCCATCCCCAATAGCCTTGTGAGGCTTGCATGGAGTATCTCCATCTCTGCATAGCCCTCTCCATGGCTTCTGAGAAGCTGTGGGGATCCAGGGGAGAAACGACCCATGGGCAGGTATGGGGAGGAGACTCAGACAGGCAGAGCTGCAGCACCCATGGGCCCGCTGGTGCTGGGGTCCCTGACTCAGCCTCTGCCCTGTGCGGCTGACACGGGGCACCCCCTGCCAGTTGCCGCAGCCCAGGGTGCTCAGTACCACAGGGAGAACATTAAAATCAGCAGGGGCCGGCGCTGTGGTGCAGTGGATTAATGCCCCGGCCTGGAGTACTGGCATCCCATATAGGTGCTGGTTCTAGTCCCAGCTGCTCCTCTTCCAGTCCAGCTCTCTGCTATGGTCTGGGAAAGCAGTGAAAGATGGCCCAAGTGCCTGGGCCCCTGCATCCATGTGGGAGTCCCAGAGAAAGCTCCTGGCTCCTGGCTTCAGATCGGTGCAGCTCTGGCCATTGCAGCCAGCTGAGGAGTGAACCAGCAGATGGAAGACCTCTCTCTCTCTCTCTTTCTTCCTCTCTCTCTCTCTCAAATAAATAAAATAAATCTTAAAAAAAAATACACGGCAGGAAAAGGATCTCCAGGAGAGCCTGCCTAGGAAAGGCCTCCTTCTTGCCCAGTGAGGCAGTAGGGCTATCCTGCCCATTGCACAGATGAGGAAAACTGAGGCTGTTAGTGGTTGGTGGAATCTGAACCCCCGCCCAGCCTGTGCCTTCAGAACATCTGGTGCCAGGAGGCACTCCAAGCATCACTGGAACAGTCAAGGTGACCGGTCAAACCTGGGGTAACTTCAGCATGTGGAGTTTCAACATCAATTCTCACAGCACTGGGTCATAACCAACAGAAGCAAACTGGAACCCGGGAGTCCGTGGAAGGAAGGGATGCAGGGAAAGGGAGGGTCTCCTTGCAGGGTGGGGGGTGGTATCTGCCCGTTGGCAACTTTCAAAGGACAGGTGGGACTAGAACAGCACGGCTCGGCACAGACAGCCCCTGGTTTCTGCTGCTTCCTGCCTGGATATTTCCTAAAACGATGATGCGACAGCACACCCATGTAACCACCCTGCAGCAGCCAGCCCACAGGTCGTCCTGAAGCAGGCGCTGTACTGCCGGCGACACCTCAGCCTGACTGCAGGCGCAGGACCCACGGTGGGCGGGGCCGAACCCTGAGCAGGCAGCCGGGTGCGGGGCCAAGCCAGGAGAGGGAGGGGGCGGTGGGCGGGGCCGGGCCTCGGATCCCCAGTGCCAGGCGCCCTGGAGGCACCTGCAACTTGCCGGCGCTCTGAGCTCACAGTGGGTTCGCTGGGACGGACGCCCGTCAAGGAGCGCCTGCACTTCATTCAGGCAAACGTCATCAAAACTCAAACTTCATGGGTGGGAGTCTGGCATGGAAAGACGGGCCGGTAATCCCAGAGACCTCGCCCACGAGGGTGACCCAGGGGGGAAGCCACCGCCCCAAGTGAGCAAAGTAAACCCGAGCAGGGACCAGCAATCGTGTGCATCCGTTCCATGGTGTCCCCACCCCAAGCGGCCATCCTGGAACCCCGAATGCAGGGACGGCATGGAGGGATCCGGCGGCCTGCGACCGCAGTGCTGGGGGCGCACAGCTCTGCGGAAGACACAGCGGCTGTTGCAGAACACAGAGGGGCTCTGTAGCCGGTACGGGAGCCCAGGCTCTCAGGGGTGATGCTGCGGGTGCTGGGTGGAGCACGCGTGTGCTCTGAGGACCAGGGAGCTACAAGGCACTGGCACGAACTGCAATGTGGGTGCCTGTCGCAGTGTGGCCTGTTCTTGTTCCTGGAAACACGCCGAGACCTGGCTCCCCTTCCTCAGGCAGGTGGGGGTGGAGCCCTGGTGCAGCTCCCCCACTCCCGAGGCAGCCCCAAGGTCAGTAGCCTTAGATACCTCGGGGAAGGCCTGGAAGGGCTCCACAGACCAGGGCTGGAGCCGCTTCTGCTAGGCCACCAGCAAGGCCGAGCTCACCACCCGAGTTGGGAGAGGATGCCACTGCTGTGACCCACACTTGGTTCCAAGGCAAGACTGACCTGTGCCCTGGCCCCAGGTTCTCAGGCCTCTGAGTCCTTGTCTCTTCAGTCCAGACCTTGCGGTGACGGCGCCCCCTTGTGTCCAGAGAGAGAAGTGCAGCTCATCACCCCACCCTCACTCCAGAATTCCTCCTCGTTCCACCACCCCGTTCATTTCATCTTCGTTTTATTCTTGCATTCGCTCACTCGTTCTTTCAGGCACTCGCTGCATACGGGGTACCGACATGACCCTTGGAAGCCCAAGGACTGGTTGCTCCCAAGCTTTAGCTGCCAGGATCGCTCAGTCCAGTGGAGGAACAAGGTAGGTCCTGTGCTTCCTGGAGGGAAGGCATCACAGATTATCAAGGAAGGCTTCCAGGAGGATACCGTTTTGGGCTCCTTTCAGCTTTCTGATGCTGCCAGCCTGCAGTTCTCCAAAGCTCTGCCTGTCTGCCCTGTGGCTGGGGCACCACCATCCTCTTCTTCATAACCGAGACATGACCATGGTGATGGCATCGGCCCATTGTTGGGGGCGGAGTCCTGATGGCCCAGTCACCTCTGAGGGTCCACCCCAAGCACCATCACGACAAACTAGTCTTGTAGGGACGTTCTATCTCCCCTCTGTGGGATGCTGCAGCTCTCAGGGTCTGGGATGTCGCCTAATTGTGAAGTCCCACTGCTCAGCCCTTGGGGATGCTCAGTGGACATGTGCTGCCTACAGGACACAGCCTCCCATGTCAGCTCCTCTGTGGGTCCAAAAGACACCGCGACTCTCATTCCCCACACTCATCGAACTTTGGCTGGAATCTGCCCATGCCACTCCCAGGGACACACTGGGGGCAGTGGTAGACCTCTTCCCAGAGCCACGATGGGCCAGACATGGCTCCTCCCACAGCTCCTCAGGGGGTTCTACCTGGTGGCCAGTGCGGCCTCAGAGATCTGAGACCCTGCAGTGCCCCAGGTGCCCCAGGCCCAATGCCCAGGCCCTGGCCTCCCTCCTGCTCCCCCCACAACCCTGAGCACACCCCTCCTCCTCTCTGTTCTTCCCCTGGAACCTCCAGCTGGTTCTGCTCCATCAGGAATCCTCTGCTGACCGCCACCTCCTGGGCCCCCTTGCCCTGCCCCATCCCCCTATCTAGGGTTTTGAACAGGCCCTCCCTGTCCCCCTCCCTAGGGTTCTGAGCAGGCCCTGCCCCATACCCCTCCCTAGGGTTCTGAGCAGGCCCTTCACCCTGTCCCCCTCCCTAGGGTTCTGAGCAGGCCCTGCACCCCATCCCCCTCCCTAGGGTTCTGAGCAAGCCCTACCCTGTCCCCCTCCCTAGGGTTCTGAGCAGGTCCTGCACCCCATCCCCCTCCTTAGGGTTCTGAGCAGGCCCTGCACCCTGGCCCATTGCCATGCTTGCTGCTGCACAGACTGGATGTCCTGCAGACACAAGCGGCCCCCACATCCAGACACTGCCTGGTCCATGCCAGTGTCCCACGAGTCCTGGGGCCTAAACACCCCAAGCACAGGAGTTCAGCAAACACTCGACCTTCCCCACCCACCCCTCACCCTTCTCCCTGCTGCCACTCTCACAGCCGGGGACTCTGCCAGGGCTGGGGTCCTGTGATGCAGTCATCTTTCCACCCACACTTCTGTTCAGGCCTCATCTCCTCAGCAGTGTGGGCACCACCGTTACCATGACAACCACTGTGTGATGGCCATGATGAGCCTGTCCATCAGCACTGTGAGGATATGAGTCCCCCAGCATCCAGAGGTCTTGCTCATGTCCAGATTAGAGGTGGGGGACAGAAGCAGGGCCAGAGCAGTGCCTTGTCCAGGCTCCCTCAGCTCCAAAACCTAGCCTCAGAGTGCACAGGCGGCATCAACATGCATGATGAGCACACATCTGGGACTCGGTGGGTCTGGTTGGGATCTGGGAATCTGCATTTCTGACATGTTTCTGGGTGAGGCAGCTGCTGCTAGCCCTGTACCACAAGCAACAAGAATTGTGCCGCACACCCGTGGGCAGCCCAGACATCTGTCTGCAGTTCCTGGTGGCCCCTGCTCTGCCACAGCCTCGGAGTTGGCAGTCCAGAGCCTCATGGGGAGAGCCACCTGGCCCAGCAGTGTTGTGGGTCAGGTTGGGCTCGGTGGTCAACTCAGCAAGCTCCCTCGAAGCCAGCTCCCAGTGCCCTGTGTGAATCTCACTCCACCCTTGCCAAGTTGATTATCTGACCTTGAAGACTCCACGTGAGGTCTCAGCTCACGAAGCCAATGCAAGTGATAAATATAGGGCCCAGGGCCCATTTCCCCAGGGGCTCCTGTTGCTGTTTTAGTAACCATGGACAAGTCTTGGGAGCCAATTATGAAACTAAGACAGTCTTTTTTTAATTTTTTTTCTGAAACAACTTAGTTTCCAACTCCGAAAACTTGGGGGCCTGTCTGGGAGGGTTCTGCCACAGCTCCCCCAGCACAAGCCCTGCTCGGAACCTGCAGCTCTTCTCCTAAATATGGGCCCAGAAACTTCCTGCTCCCATCCCCACCATCCCTCACCCTCCACCGGTGTCCTCACTGCACCTGTCATCCTCGGACTCGAACCAGGCTGTGGCATCTGGAGTCCTCGGCCTTCACCCCTGCTCCCCATGTGTGCTCAGCCTCTGGGGAGTCTGAGCCCACTGGCCGGGCCTAGGGATCCTGGGGGAACCTGGGGGCTGCTGGGGCCAGAGTTCTGGAAGCTCATAGGCCAGGCAGCAGCAGGCCAGGACTCATGAGGACATGCTTGGGGCCCAGGGCCTAGAGGTCAGCTGTTTGACTTCTCTGCCTTCCTGGCAATTTCTTGAGTTGGGGCCCAACCTGGCCGAGGCACAATGTGTCCGCTTAAAATCAGATGACATGGAGCTGTCACAGGCTCCAGCCCAGGACAGTGGCAGGCACAGGGTGGGCAGAAGGGGCCTCAGAATGTGTACACTGATTGTCTGCCCTCTCCTCTCCCATGCAGGGTGAAGCAGGACTTCCTGTGAGGCCAGCCTGGGCCAGCCCAGCCAGCTCTTCCCATTGCTCCATTGGCTCCCCATTTCATGTCCTGCAGGGTGGCCTTAGCACAGCACTGCCTGCCCCTGATTCAGATCCTCAGAGGTTGGCCTTCAACCCCTGCCTCCCAACACAAGTGCAAATCCTGGGTCTGGGCTGCCCGGCCTGTGACCCTGGCCCAGACACCTCATGCCCAGGCCTCAGCTTCCTCACCTGCAGAGTGCAGGGTGCAGGTGTGACGGTGATGGTGGTGGGTTAAATGCAGTGTGGCCGTGCGACGTCTGCTGGTGGGCATGTGTCATTGGGGCTGTCTTAGATATTCCCCTAGGGGTGGCACTTCCTGTGTGTCTATCAAATCCCTCTTACGCAAATGAAAAGGGCAGGAAAGCTCGGCCAGGTCTGGCCATTGTCCACCACTGCATCACCAGTGAGGGTGTGACAGCTGGAGTGACTCACAGCAGCAAAGGGGCCATGTGGCCATGGCAGGGTCAGCCTGTGAACCAGGCATCCAGTGAAGATGCTGAGTGTGAAGACAGGTGGCCCAGGACACCATGAGGCATCACAGCTGAGTTACACGTGGCCATAACTATAATGAGATCTTCAAGGTCTCTTCACATCTGCATTCCTTCCACTCTACAGGTGAGGAAGCCAACACCCGAGGAGTGGAGGACACTGGTTGGGAGTGATGGGTGGGGCAGCCTGAGGCAGAGGCTGGATCTGCACCCAAGTCCCCTACTCCCTGCACCCAATTGCCATGCCAGCCAATCAGCACAGACCCTGGAGCTCCAGGCCTTACCGGAGGACCGCGCACTTTTGGCTGGTCCTACCAAGGCAACCGCAGGTGGGACTTGAGATTCAACAAGTCTGCAGCAGGCTGATTTTCAAGTGCAGCCTGCTAACAGCATTAGGAGTGGCCCACGTGGCCCTCAGCAGGGCAAGCTCCCCACCACATGCTCTCGGATTTTAAGAGAAGAAAAATGGGGGAGAGGGCAGAAAAACCCACCAGGAGCAGAGCATGGCAACCTCTACTCCTGCCCCCACCACCTCCCTCTCCCTCTCTCTGAAGCAGTTTCACTGTCACCCTCCTTCTCTCCTTCCCAGGGTCCTCATCCCTGCCTTTCAACTGTTAAAACTCTCTGGGCTGTGGCTCAGCAGGTCAAAGCCCACCCCTGCATCACAGATGCAGTTCCAGTCATGGCTGCTCCACTTCGACCCAGCTCCCCTGAAAAAGCAGTGGAAGTTGGTCCAGGTCTTGAGCCCCTGCACCTATGTCGGAGACCCAGATGAAGCTCTGGCTGTTGGCTTTGACCTGGCCCAAGCCCAGATGTTGTGGCCATTTGTGTAATGAACCAACAGATGGAAAATCTCTCTCTCTTTCTCTAACTCTGACTTTCAAATAAATATAATAACTCTTAAACAAAAACATCCTAGTCAATGGATCAAAAAAGCATTATGGGTGATGAGGTTTGCTGGTGGGAGGAAGGGAGAAGCCGCTGGACAGAGGCAGGGTCAGGTTCCCTAGGCTCCGGGTAAGGGACAGACAAGGCTGCTGCTTGAGCCCCACTGCCATCCCCTGGAAGGGGTCTTATTTCCCCTGTGTGGAGGACCCTGCACCTCAGAGGGACCTGCTCCCAAGGCCCCCAGCTCAGAGCAGCAGAAGCATGGCCTGCACTCTGTCCCTGCGACTCCCTGTGCAGAGTTCATCGGGGGCTTTCTGACCTCTGGGGGAGACCAGCACGTGGGCGGCAGTGAGAGGGCAGGGAAGAGTGACCAGGCTCTGGGGGGCCACAGCTCGGGCCACACTGGACCATCCTATCCAGACTCCTAGCTCAGGCGGAGCCAGTCCTGGCTGGGGGACTTCTGCACCATCATGCTTCCCCCAGACAGATCAGGAAAAGGAGAAACGTGGGGTCTTCAGGGACACTGCCTCGAGCGACTGTGTGACCTCAAGTGACCCTGAGTGAAGTCCATCTCTCTGGACCTCCTTCCTCACCTGTAGAATGGGTCCATGCTTTGGCCCAGCTTATCCCAGGCATGCATGCAACCTGTGAGCCACAGAGGTGCTGTGTGCTGTGTGAGGGTCACTCTCTGAATGGTTCCTGTAGGGCAAGCTGCTGGCCAAGGGCTCAGTCCCTGAAATGTGAGGCTTTGCAAGAAGAGATAAGAAGGGGGGAGGGGGCAGGTTTATTCTCCCAATAGGAGACCCCAGTCCCTCACCACTAACATGGAGAATACACCAGTATGCTCCCCAGCGCGGGAAGCATGTGCCCCCATTTAACCAGGGGTGGGGAGGGGAAGTAAGGTCAGCTGGCCTAGCACTCCTTAGCTCCAGAGAGCTGGGGGAGAGACAAAACTGGGAAGCAGATGTCCCGAGCACCCAGTGCCCCAGGAGACATGATTGTTCACGGAATAATTAGACGCTGTCCCACAGGTACTTGGGGCTAAAAATGAAGGAAGCAGAAAGTGAAAGCCGCCAAAGGTCTCAGGCTGCTCTCAATAACTTTTTCCTTTGCAGGTTTGAAGACCCAGGGAATTAATTTGCAAAAGAACAATGAAGCGGCTGGTGCAGCGCAGCTACTCTGGGTTCTAGTCCTGATTGGGGTGCAGGATTCTGTCCTGGTTGCTCTTCTTCCAGTCCAGCTCTCTGCTGTGGCCCAGGAAGGCAGTGGAGGATGGCCCAAGAGCTTGGGCCCTGCACCCACATGGGAGACCAGGATGAAGCACCTGACTCCTGGCTTCGGATCAGTGCAGCGCGCCAGCCATTTGGGGGGTGAACCAACAGAAGGAAGACCTTTCTCTCTGTCTCTCTCACTGTCTAACTTTGCCTGTCAAAAAAAAAAAAAGAACAATGAAGCAACAGGAGAGGATCCACATAGCCTGAGCAGGAACACCCCAAATGAACACCAGCATAGCTCTCCTGCTGGGGTCCTGAGCTCTCTGTGGGTGGAGACAGCCAGGAAATGTTCTCAGCTGTGAGGGCCACAAGGTCCCTGGGGCCTTTCTCCTGCTACAGCCCCATGTGTCAGCAAATGAGTGTGGCCCTGTTCCAATAAAACTTTATTGACTCCAACAGGCACTGGGCTGGATTTGGCCTGAGAGCCACAGGTGATCACATCCACACGGGTCATCACAGAAATCTCCATCAGATCTGTCCATTTGCTCGCAGCCCCACTGTTGGACAATGCTGTCCAAAGCTGACCGGGCAGCAGCCACAATGCAAAGGTCGACAATCTTCATTGTTGGCCTGTGGAGCAGGCGTGCATGTGGTTCCCACTCAGCTATCTTTGCGACCACCCCTGTGAGGGAGGGGCGGGTTTACAGCCAGAGAGCCCAGGTCCAGAGCCCCAACATCCTCGCTCCAATTACACTGCCTCAAGTGAGTGGCTTCAAGCTCCCTTGGGCTCTGCAGCAGCCTCACAGGACCCAGTCTGCACTCCCTGGGCATCTCCCATCCCTCAGGCCTCACCTGGGACTGTAGAGAGCTGCTGCTGTCCCCCTGCCCTCCATCGCTGGTTCAGAACCACTCCCTTCCAGACTTGGCCCAAGGGTCATCCTCTCTGCACAGCCCTCCGTGACCGTCCCCCCCCCCAACACCAGGTGGGTAAGCCTCCTCCCCTCCCTGGGCCTCTGTTTCACAGGGTGCAGGGTGTTGGGTGCAGGGAGGTGGGCTGACAGGCTCCCAACCATAACACCTGAGTAGGGATCTGCCTATCAGATTAGCCTTGTTGCCCAAGAAAAACCAGAAGGAGTGAGAGACACAGGAAACCAAGCTGGAGGCCAGTGTCTGGCACAGGGGGTGACTTGTGCACACCTGCATTTCAGCCCTGGCTTGGCCTCTACTCCCTGCCTCCTGCTAGTGTACATCCGGGGAACCGCAGGGACCAGCTCAACCACTTGGTCCCTGCCATTCACTTGGGACAACCAGATTGAGACTTTGGCTCCTAGCTTTGGCCTGGCCCAAGCCTGGCTGACGTAGCCATCTGGGGAGTGGACCAGTGGATGGGAGATCTCTCTGTCTCTGGGGCCTGACAACCTCTGCCTCCAGCCCATTGGCCCCAGGACTGAACCTGTCCTCGGTCCCTGAGTGAGGGGAACAACTGCTCACTTGAACCCAGATTCCTCAGCTCTTGCAGCAGTACCATTTGCCAGCACCACGGTGGGTTCAGTGCTGTAGCAGCCAGGCTGGGTGGAGTGACACTGACGGCACTCCCCCTAAACCAGCTCCCCCTGATCTTACCCCTGACCCCAGAAACAGCTCCCCTTGACCTCACCCCTGACCCCAGAACCAGCTCCCCCTGACCTCACCCCTGACCACAGAACCAGCTCCCCCTGACCTCACCCCTGACCCGCCCTGCACTTCTAGCCTACAAACCTGCCATTCATGGCTAAGGCTGATCTGCTGCCCCCGGGGTACCCTTCAAACCTTCTGTTGCTCTTCCATCCTGTCCGTCACTGAAACCTAGACTTGGCTCAGCTCCCTTGGCACAGCAAGAAGCTCTGCTCCTTGTCCTGATGCAGGGGCTGGGTGGCAGCCGCCCGTTTCCAACATCCCCCGTTTCATAGCCTCACACCCATCTCCTCCTTCAACCCAATACTTTTCTCTAAAACAACTAAGATTTTTCATTCACATAAAGCAGCTCTTTATGTTTCTGATAACTGTGAGAGTAAGCAGTAAAGTGTAAACACAGCAGGTAGATAATGCATAATGAGATCATCAACAGAGCAGGGACACAGTGTCCCCAAAGTCAGCAAGGGCAGTCTTGGCTTCTATTATGTGAGTTGGGGGTCATTACAACCGCGGACTGCACAGGAACCGCCTGAGGCCCCACTCCACAGAGCTCAAACCTCAACCCTGCAGCCTTAGACCCAAAACGCAGCAACATTTTGCTACGCGGGTATCACAGCTGTGGGCGTAGCAGGAATGGATGCAACACACATGGGTCCTCTACCAGGCAGAGGCTGATGACTTTGTGTACATTCATGTGCATGGACACGCAGAGGCAGGGCTCAGAGCACCCAGTGACCATGCTCAGGGCCACACAGCTGGGTGGGGAGGGGGTTGAAGGAGTGGGTGCCACCCCCGCACACAGGGCCTCTGTGCAGGCTGCAGGGCTTGGCTGGGAGGTGCTCAGGAACCTGGAGGCCTCCTGCACCCAGGGACGCACACATCCTCCGGCCCCTAATTTGCTGTGTGGCTCTCTCTGCAGGGCTTGGCTCCCTTGTCTGTGAAGGAGGCCCTGTGTCTGCCTGGCCCAGCCACTGCTGTCACCAAGTGACACGGCAGGGGACAAGGGCAGCAGCAGAGGGTACCTGTCCATAGCCCCTCCTTCTCATCTCAGGACAGCTGTGACCCCGGGCCCCCGTGAGGACACTGGTGAACACGTGTGTGCACAGGGACCTGAGGACCTCTGACACGGAGCAGACCAGCGCCTACAGCCCCATCTGAGCTGCAGGGGACCTGAAAAATTGCACCAAGGGAGCTCCAGGGCAGAGGCCCTTGCTACACCAGTGCAATATTCGTTCTGTCCACATGAGGGCAGCACACACTCACACAAAGTTCAGCTCTGACCGCAGATTCCTGGGGGTGGGGCAACTCCCTGAGCCTGCAAGTGAACCCATGCCCATCTGACCCACCTGCTGACCCGTCGCACCTGTGCACCTGACCCACCTGATCCCCCTTGCCCATTGATCCACTGTGCCCACCTGCTCACCTGTCACACCTGCCCACATGACCCACCTGCCTATTCATTGCATCTGTGCACCTGACCCACCTGCCCACCTGTCAGCCTGATCCCCTGTGCCCATTGATCCAGTGTGCCCACATGTTCCACCTGACCCACCTGACACACTACCAACCTGCCCACATGACCCACCTACCTAACCATTACACCTGTGTACCTGACCCACCTGCCCACCTGTCAGCCTAATCCCCTTGCACACTAATCCACTGTGCCCACCTGTCCCACCTGACCCACCTGCCACAATACCCACCTGCCCACCTATCCCACCTGATCTCCTGCCTCCTTGTGACACATGACCCACCTGCCCACCTGCCTGTGCCCATGTTCCTCCTCCTGCCCCCTACCCACAGACCGTCAGAGGCTCTGTAACACTGATGCTGAGTCCAGGGTCAAAGCCACAGGCTGGGTGCCTCCCCTCACTCTGAATTCAGCAGGTGTTTGCTGCCCACCTGCCCCCCACCTCAGCGGTCACACAACAAGTGAAGGTTGCTGTACACACGGAGCCCACGGTCCAACATGCAACACACAACATACATCATGTCATGAAGCAACATGCCGAAGCCTGTAGAGGGGCTGAGGGAAGGCTCAGTGCACCCCCAGAGCCCATGTCCATCTTAGGGCTGCCCCTTGTCCCTCTGCCCAGCCTTCCTCATGATCTAGGCATCCCCAGGTATTTCCAAATAACTGCAAACCTCACTGCACCTCTGCTCTAAATCACTACCCAGACCAGTGTTCATTTGTGCTCCTGCATTTTCAAAATTAATTTATTCAAGAAGCAGTGAGATAAAGAGACACACAGAGAGAGAGACAGACAGACAGGGTTCCCATACTCTGGTTTATTCCCCAGATGCACCCAACAGCCAGGGCTGGGCCAGGATGAAGCTGGGCACCAGCTCTCCCACATTGGTGGCAGGGACCCAGCTCCTGAGCTGTCACTGCTGCCTCCCGGGGTGCACAGGAGCAGGGAGCTGGGATTGGGAGCAGATCCTGGGCCTGCACTCAGGCTCTCTGGTGTGGGCTGTGGGCAGCCCAGGTATCACCGTAACTGTGGCTGGATGCCTGCCCAGTACCTGGCCTCTCAGAATCGGGTGCTAAGGAGACCAGTGGACAGCTTTGACAGATGCACCCAGCCCCAGTCATGACAGCAGCCACTCAGGACACCTCCAGAGAGCTCCATGACCCTGCTGGGTGCTTTTCCTCAGAGGTTTACACAGGATGGCTCCCAGTAGGCCTGGGGGCTCCACGGTCAGCCTGTATGCACCCCAGGTTGCCACATTGCTTTCTGACTGCGAGTCTTTGGGCAAAGCCACATGACCTCACCCGAGCCCCCATCTGCTCCCCTGAGGTCGGCCATGTAGCTCACTTCTGAGCAATGATCCCAACCAAGGCCAGCCAAAGCCACCTTGGAATTCAGAAACGTGACCCTTTCTCATGTGCCCATGACCTGCAGGACAGGAGTGCTCAGGGCCAGGAGAGCAGGGCTCAGGGCAGACCCGATGCCATCTGTTCTCAGCCTTCTTTTGGGCTCACTGGGAAGCCCAAGCATTGCTGGGTGTGAGAGGAGGCAGGGCATGGCCAACTCTGCCCTCACATTTGGGAAGGCTGGGGTCAGAGAGAATCTTCCAGATTCCAGTTTGTCAGAATGAACCCCTTTAAAGAAGAGGAACTAAGGCAAAGGGCATAATCAAACCCCTGTAAGCCCAGCTTGGCCCTGTGATGCCTCAGACCCAGCACCACCGCCTCCCCATGCCTCCCTCCACACAGCCTCTCATCACCACACCCATGGCCATCTCTGCTTTCTGGTCTGAATTGGAGGAGCTCAGCCGTGATGTATATGTCTTCCACTGTGCAGAAATAAAACCAGGAAGTTTAGGGTCCGTGGGCTTCCACCACCCACCCCTGTGCCCTGAGCAGACATTAGTTGTTGTCGTTGATTTCTCCACAATGTTGCAGTGGGTTCGTTTCTGAGAAGAGCAGCGTGGTGGGGGCAAGAGGCGCAGAGTCAACACACAGACCCCGGGAGTCCGGTGAGAGCAGGCTTGAGGCGAGCAGCCTGCAGACTCGTTTATTACAGTTGGTACAACAGCTTATATAGCCAAGACCAGCCAATCTGGTCAAGGGGCGGTCTATACCCCAACCAATCACAGCCTGTTGCCAGGCAGTTTCCAGAGCCATCCAATCACAGCCTGTCGCCAGGCAGTTTCAAATCCATCCAATCACAGCCTGTCGCCAGGCATTTTCCAGAGCCATCCAATCACAGCCTGTCGCCAGGCAGTTTCAAATCCATCCAATCACAGCCTGTCGCCAGGCATTTTCCAGAGCCATCCAATCACAGCCTGTCGCCAGGCAGTTTCAAATCCATCCAATCACAGCCTGTCGCCAGGCAGTTTCCAGAGCCATCCAATCACAGCCTGTTGCTAGGCAGTTTCAAAGCCATTCCTGACTAACTTACGCTCGCTTGCCAGTGGCCACCTTGGCATGGCCTTCTCATTCCAATACAATTAGTAATGGATGGCTGAATGTTTTCCCGCTGACAAGGCTCACGGTTGCCCGATGCAACACACAGAGAAGTCAGTCAAGCAGGTGCTACTCAACCATCAGTGTTGGCAGGAGAAACCGAACCCGCTTTGCCATTTTTCCCGAGACCAGAAATTTGAACAGACCCCACTGGGTGGCATGAGCTGCTCTGTTTCCCACCTATGGCATCATCTCTTTGAGGGCAGGGTCATGCTGCATGGTGGTCGGAGCATGGGCTGGGACTTCCATTATGCTCTGCCACCCAGGGCTGGGTGACCCTGGGTGAAGGCCCCATATCTCCTGAGCTCGTGTGTCCCACCTGTAATGTAGGGAGCCCCATGCCCCTGCCACAGGAATGCTGCTGAGGCCACAAGCCCATGCAGGTGGTCCCTGCCCAGGGCCCAGCATGGAGCAGGTGCTCAGAACGTGGCAACTCACACTGGCACTGTGAGCACCACTGCCCTGAAGGTGGAGGATGGGTGTGAGCCAAGGCCACGGAACCTGACACAGAATTAGAGGCCAGCAGCCAGCACCTGAGACAGGTGCAGGCCCAAGGGTGTGTCACCTCACACAACAGCTATTCCAGGTGTTGACCACTGCAAAGGTGCTGCTTTCTCAGACAGGGCTAGATCAAGATATTCCCCGGGGAAGCTTTGAGCCTGGGAGAAGAGGATGAGGGTCTGGCCACACCAACCTGCTGGAGCAGGCCAGGTGTGTCTGGGAAGCCACACCTGTGTGCAGGCGTTGGGGGACAGGGAGCCAGGCAGGTGGGCCTGGGTGTTGGGACAAGAGACCCAGCCAGCAATTGGGAGAGCATAGCATCCTAGGTGCAAGCAATGGGCAGACCCTTGGCAAGCAGGTTGCATGCAGTCAGCACCCCCCCACACACACAAACACAAACACACCTGGGCAGGTGCAGAGGAGGTGCTGGTCTGGGGCCAGGAACAGCAGAGAACAAAGGAAAACTGAGGGCACAGCACAGGTCTGGGTCTTCAGAATGGGGCTCATGTCAGTTTAGCAGCCAAGGGCAAATGCAAGGTCAGAGCCAGGGCACCTATGCACCAGAACTACAGTCAGCAGAGGAGGGGGAAGGGGGGAGTGAGCCCACCCCAGGCAAGCCTCATGACACTGGAGCTGTGCTGCCCGCACGTCACTGGCCACCCCTCGTCAGTGGCTGTCACAGCGTGTTTGTGTCAGCGGCGTACATCTGTGCCCAGGAAGTTGGCAAGGCTGGGTGTTGTGGGGGCGGCCGATCTAGTGATGCGTAGTGTCCTCAGCTGACACTGGGCCCTTGCTGCCTGGCCAAGAGAGTGGAAAGTGAGCCTGGAAGAAAAGAACGAGGAGGAGGAGGAGGAGGGCACAGGAGAGCAGGAATCTGTTCACCCTGACAGCTCTGAGACCCTGATCCTGAGCATCTCTGTCACTCAGCTGCTCTGGACCTCAGCAGGCTCACCTGTTGGTTACACCTGCCCTGATGCGTGGGTGCAAAACAAGGTTCCTTAGTGAGCAGGCTCTGTGCAGAGCCCAGGAAACAGGGCAAGGGTGACACACTGCGTTCCCTTGGATGTCAGCTCCACTCAGTAGCAAAATGCCTGCCCACTGTGTTGAGAAGGATTCTGAAGCAGAGGCTATGCTGAGCCAGAAAGAGTTCTGTGATGGCCTGCCACAGGTGCAAGGTGGAGGCCGCCACACCTATGCTGTGCATGTTTGACATTTCTGTCTGAAATGGCTCTTTGTTAAGATTCTTTTATTTGAAAGTCAGAGAGACAGAGCAGAGAAGGGAGAGACAGAAATATCTTTGATACGCTGGTTCACTCCCCAAATGGCTACAACACCCAGGCCTGGGCCAGGCCAAAGCCAGGAGCCAGGAGCTTCATGAGGCCCAAGCACCTAGGCCATGTTCTGCTGTTTTCCTAGGAACATTAGCAGGGAGCTGGATCAGAAGTGGAGCAGTTGGGACTTGAACTGGTGCCCACATGGGAGGCTGGCACTGCAGACTGTTCCACAGCACCGGCCTCTGTATAGCTCCCAGACAGAATTACTGTCCTGCTTTCTTCTTGAGCTGAAGCCAGAACCACTCTCAGAAGAGTGATGGCCAGAGGGCCAGGCTGTGGAGGAGGGGTAGGCCCTTCCTCTTGGTGAAAGTCTGGCCAACCTGGTACTGGGTCTGGGGTCAGAGATGGGGGTCCCAGGGCTCACAGTCATGGCTTCCAGGGTGCCCCCTGCCATGTGGCTCTGAGTCCTCGCTTCTCCACCTGGTGACACCCATCTCCCGCTAGCTCTGGGGTCCTTAAGTCACTTGCTTTCTGGGAGACCAAGGGCTAAACCGAGGGCTGGACCCATGTTGTCTGGACCATCGGCCACTGCGGGCCTCTTGTGTGCCCACTCCCATCCCCGCCTGGAAGCACACAGCTCTGCAGGAGCTGGTAAGGAGGAAACACACAGCACCTCCATCCCCACAATTTTTCCAGAACCTCAGAGCACCACACATGGGCGCACATGTCCCTCAGTGCAACCAGTCCCTGCCCAGCGTCTTGGAGCCCATCTGAAGGGCACCAATGTTTCTGGGCTGCAGACACTGTAGGGTGCGGGGTGTGAGGGAAGGTGGCTGGGGTACGGGCAGCAAACCCAGGCCCTGCCAGGCCTCAGTTTCCCCCTATATGGGTCCTGGAAGCTGTGGGACTAAGGTAGTGTAAAATGCACAAGTGTGTTCTGCAAACATCAGAGCATGAAACGTCCCCTTGCCCACATCCTCCCAGACTCACGATGCACAGCCAGAGCAGGGATGGGGAGCAGGTGGCCACCCCACCCCCATCCCGGCCTCAGTGCACCTGTGCTGCAGTGACCCGCCAATCACACCGCATTCCTTCAGACCCCAAGGCCTTTGCACAAGCAGCACCTTCTGCCTGGTAAACTCCCATAGGCGCATCAGGACCATTCCTCCAGGAAGCCTGCCCATCCAACTCTGTCACTGGGCTTCCATGGGCCTCTGTGTTAGAAAAACTCAACCAGAATGGGTGCAGTCATGAAAGCGACTTTGCGAGTGTGTCTGCCCACCCGGCGCACAGTAGGTGCTTTGCTGGCACTGAGCTTGGGCCTCTGCCTTCCCCTCTTTGCCCTGGCGCTGGTTGTGTCTCAGACATTCCCAGAGCAAGCCAGGCTGCCCCCGGCTGCCCCCATGATGCTGTGTCTCTGTGTGTCGGGGGTGTGGCTGCAGAGAGGCAGTGGTCATCAAGTGCCAACCGGGAGCCCTGAGGGCTGCCTGTCTCCCTGGAGATAAGGTCCCTGGGCCAGCCAGGCCCAGCCGATCAGTGAATGAATAAACACTGCCCATTTTCCTGCCTTTGTTCTGAGCACCCCTGTGGCTTCCCATAGCCCAAGCTGTGGGGAAGGTGGAATTTGTCTGATAGCACGGAGCCACTGCCTGGCAGCACTGAGCCTATGGCCAAACAAGCTGTACTTTGTTCCTGTGGGAAATCCCAGCCTCTTGGCGAGAGCCCTCTCCCCTGATGCCCAGCCTGCAGTTCATCCAGGCAGAAAAAGCCTCTGTCCACTGGGGACAACTCACAGTCCCCATGTCCACCCCCGAGTCTGCCAGGAGACCCCACAATTTGGTGGCCGGATCCTGGCCATCCCTTGGTCCTCTGCCCTGGAGGACCAGGTGGGTGCCACCTGGCAGGAGGTCTCCCCCACCAAGGGAGCGGTGTACACAGAGCCTAGCAGGTGAGCTCTGGAGGCCCATAAGCAGCCTCACCCACCCCTGCACAGTAGCCAAGGGCTCCCCAGACCCTGGCCCTGCCAGGCCCTGCTTGGCCTGGCACTGTCTCAGTAGGGTGGGCTTCTGATGGCATAAAGAACAAACGGGCAGTCTTGGCCTTCCATTGGCCTGCAGGCCAAGGCTGAGCCCAGCTGCCTCCTGCCTCCTGAGGAGCCTCAGTTTATCTAGCACTGCTTGTGAGCTGCTCCCTGTCACCACATCCTGAGGCCCCCCTGCTGAGGGGGGTCCTCACGCCAAGTGTGCACACCAGGGGTCCTTGGTGGAATGTGTGACACAGATTCCAGATAAACTACTTTAAAACCACCTGAGGCCCAGGTAAAACCTCCTCTGGGCCACATCTGACCACTTGCTTGTGACCATCCCCTGTGCTGTCAGAAGTAACAATACCACCATTCCTCAGAGGAAGATGCTGGATATTTGGGGTCAAGTCTTTAAAGTTCATGGCTCATCCTACCATCTGCCTGCAGCAGAGCCTGCGACCAGGATGTGACGGCACAAGATCCCAGAGAAATCTGCTGGGGTGGGAGGGGACCAGGGACGGGGTGGCCGATGACAGGTGTGATGTCCAGTCAGTGGCCTCCTCAGCCAACTGGAGCTCCACTCCCCAGCCACGTACCCTGGAACAGCAGGGGTCAGAGAAAAGGTCATTCATCCCAGGGAGGCATAGCCAATAAATGTCTCCCCATTCCTGGGACAGGGCAGACCCGGGGAAGTGATGGGGAGGCAGAGAGTATCCCATAGGGGACGCTGACCCTCACAAGTGATGGGCGACACGTGGTCCACTGGGTGAGGTGCCCGCGGAGCTGCAGCCCTGCATAGGTGTCCGACGAGTCCCCAGTGAGTTATGTGGACACACATGTTGTGCCCACCCCCACCCCAGGGTGCAGCTTGGCCACACACAGCTCCTCCAGGGCCCCAGGGGTGTCTGGCATGGAGCTGCAATCAGAGATGCTGACTGGGAAGGCCCCGGCAGTGACCCTGCTGACGATGTCCTCCCTCAAGGCCAATGCTGATGCTGCAGGGTCCGAGGGGCCCCTAGCGAAGATGCCTGTTTACTTGAGTGCGTCCCAAACCCTTCTCACCAGGACACCCCATCATCTGCAGGCCTCTGAACCTTGGGGAAAATGGCCTCCCGCGGGGCACGCAACAGGCCAGGTGCCTCCAGAACCTACAGGGGGAAGGGCTCCCGGGCAGTGGGAGTGGCCCTTCCCAGGCAGGATGGCCACAGAAGAGGACAGCACCAACTGCGATATTCACTTCCCATGCTGGCCTCTGGCTTGCCCACATGACTTGCTCTGGCCAATGAGATGTGAGAGGAAATGGCCATGTGACTAGCTCTGGCCAATGACACGTAAGAGGAAAGAGCCTATGGCCCTCTGGGTAGAAGCTTCAAGAGCCACCGCGTGGCCACTAAGTCCTCTGCTTTCCTTTCATCATGAGGCAGCAGCGCCTCAGACAGCGCTCCACTGAGCTGGGCCCAGAGCGAAGGGGGCGCGGACCCAGGAACTGCCGAAACCCAGTGGCCGAGGGATGTGAACGTGCAGGTTGTGGCCACCTGGGCCACTTGGGGCCATGACGCAGCCTCTGCCAAGGGATGCAGCCTTGGACGCAGCAGGCCTGAGTGTGCTGGCCACTGGTGTCCTCTGCCCGTCACCTCCGGACCACGTGTCTCACTGAAACACACAAACGCGTTCAAGGAGCCTTTGAGTTTCACCCTCGTGGTGAACTTCAGAGATGGGGTTCCCCTGCTCAGGCTGCCATGGCTTATCAGAAGCTCAGATACACAACAGGATGCCTTTCCTGGAGGAGATGCCTAACCTTTAAAAGCTGTCTCTCAGAACTCGGCTGTGCAGAAGCAAATGCTTGGGGAATGAGAGGTGGAAGTCAGTGAGTGCTATTTTCAGTCCCTGACCACTCACACAAGGCCACACAGGGCATGGCTCAGTGGAAATGTCTGGGCAGTCACTTGCACAGGACCGTGTGAAGCCTGTTCTGGGCATGGAGGAGCAGCAGAAAGGAAGGTGTGTCCTGCCCCCAGAAGCCCTGTCTGTCCACTGACTTCCACCCCCTCAACCACCCTGTCCCCATGCCTGCACCTCCACCAGTAAAGCTGTGTCCCCGCACCTCTGGGCCTCCCCCAGGTGCAAGGGTGGGGCCTCACCAAGTGGCCATAATGGCTGGTGTCAAGTTGGAGGATTGAAAGGGTGGCGCTCAAGGGCTGGAAGTACACAGGATGTCCACTCCAGGCCCAGGCCAGAGAGCATCTGTGACAAGAATAAACCCAGCACTGCAGACCTGTTTAGGGCTCGGGAGGAACACAGCGGGAATTTCACTAGCAAAGACTGTAAGTCAAATACTGAAACTGCTTCCTCCTTCAGCAAAGAGCTTCTGTGGTTGAGGGTTGAAGATTTAACCAGGCAGCAGCGGGCAGTGAGCCTCCCCGTGCCACCTTCTGAGGCCCAGCTGCCATCCCACCCTCACAGGACTCCCCTCCACATGGTGGCCAAAGACATGGAGCCATCAGGTCAGCAGACACTTGAAAAGTGATTTTTCCAAGCCAGCTCTCTGCTGTGGCCTTGGCAAGCAGTGAAAGATGGTCCAAGCACTTGGGCCCCTGCACCTGCGTAGGAGAATTGGAGGAAGCTCTTGGCTCCTGGCTTGGGATTGGCCAAGCTCCAGCCATTGCAGCCATTTGGGGAGTGAACCAGAAGATGGAAGACCTCTGTCTCTCCCTCTCTCTATCTCTAACTCTGCCTCTTAAATAAATAAATGAATCTTTAAAAAGGAAGGCAAGTGATTTATTTTCTTGCCAGCAGGGAGCAAGACCTGTGGGGTCATGAGCAAATAAAAAAGAGGCAACAGGGGAAGTGGATTGGGGTGTGGGTGGCAAAGACAAAGCCCTCCAGCTTCTCTGTGCTCTGAGGAGGAAAAAGAGGCATCAAGGTGCTGCTGACAGACAGGCAGTGAAGGTGTCTCCACGGCCCACATTCAGTGGACTCCCAGAGGGGCACAGCTTCCAAAGGACTCAGGATGAGGCGTCCAAGCCAGAGGGAGGAAGCCTTCAAACAAGCCCTGGATTGATGGAGTGTCCATCATATACAAAGAGCTCCCACAAATTAATAAGATACCAATAGATACCTGGGCAAGACTTGTTTTTTTAAAGATTATTTATTTGAAAGTCAGAGTTACACAGAGAGAGGAGAGGCAGAGAGGGAGAGAGGTCTTCCAACCAATGGTTCATTCGCCAGATGGCTGCAATGGCTGGAGCTGTGCCGATCCAAAGCCAGGAGCCAGGAGCTTCCTTAGGGTCTCCCATGTTGGCACAGGGGCCCAAGACCTTGGGCCCCCTTCCACTGCTTTCCCAGGCCATAGCAGAGAGCCAGATCAAAAGAGGAGCAGCTGGGACTAGAACTGGTGCCCATGTGAGATGCTGGCATTGCAGGCCAGGGCATTAACATGTTGCACCACAGCACCAGTTCCTGGGCAAGACTTTTTGAACAGCCTCTTCACAAAGAGAGCTCCAAATGTGAGGAGGCTCAACCTCACGACTGGTCAGGCAAGGGCCATTTAATACAATGAACACCACACCAACAGACGGAGGCCAGGACTCAGACACCAGACACTGCTGTGTTTGTTCACAGCAAGCTAAAAAGCAGCTGGGTAGAACCAAGGTTCTGCTGATGCTCACCAGGGGGGTGGGGCTGGGACCTGAATGACAAGGGGGCTCTAGGATGTTGGTGCCAGAAGCTTCATGACCTGTGTGCAGGCATCAGGGGTGGCAGATGATGGGACAGTGAGACCTGCTAAGCACCAGGGCTGTGCATTCCCTTTTCAGTGAATACCGGGGGAAATGCCCAAGAAGCTCCTTCTGCGTCCATACACTCCACTTTCACATGTCTGAGGGCAGACAATGCTCTGCAAGAAATCTCTTTCCCCAGAAACAAGTGCCTGACCACCTTCCCACCCCTTTCTTGCCACCTACAGACTTACACTCACACCCTGAGAGTTGTACAGGGGGCAGAGTTGCAGGAAGGAGGGCTGGCCCCAGGCAGCACCTGTGCCTCCCCTTCAGGCTCAGTGCAAGGGCTGTCTGCTCTGGGCCCCACCTGCAGTCTTTCCCATCCACGTCCATGGCAATGGGGAGAGGATGCCCCCCGCCCCCTACACAGAGGAGGAAGTCCAGGCTCCAAGAACAGGCAGAATGTTCACGAAGCCCAAGGCAGGGATGGCCAGATGTGATACCTTGCTACCCTCTCTGAGCCCAGGTGGCTCTGGCAGGTCAGAGCCCATGTCCCAGTCTCTGCAGCACATCACAGCCCTGAAACTAGGGAGAAATGATGACTGAAGCCCAGTGCCCTCTCTCATTGACTGCATGTTCTCGCCCTTCCATCTGTCACTGCTCTGCTCTCTCAAACCCACATCCTACCTCTGCCGAAGCTGTCTTCAGCCTGGCACAGGTGCCTGGGGGACTTCCAACCTCCTGACCGTGGGCCTGGAGCAGCCCTTCAGACATGCATGGACCCAAGTCCTGGCACGCGACCGAGCAGGGACGCCAAGCACACATCACAGAGAGGCTGTGTGCACTGGGGATGCCCTTGGGAAGGATTCCTGGCTCTGAATGTAGGGACAGAAACATGTGTCAGTCGTGGCATCCCTGAGACTGGGGACAGTCATGTCGGGCTCCTCCTTGGCCCTTTCCTCTGCTCCAGGGACCCAGGAGCCCCACTCCATTTCCTCTCTGCCTCCGGGAACAGCTTGCCACCCTAAGGCGGGATGGTGGCCAGGAATCCACCTCCCTCCCAGCCTCAATCTTCACACAGAGATCACAGCCCATTTGGGACCCATGGATCTCATGGCTGCCCTCAGTGACCATGTTTGCAAGGCTCTCAAACCTGGCAGAGTGAACCTCCCAGGCCCCACCCTGCAGACTGAGGATGGCGTTCAGGCTTGGGTCGCGGCTGGGGCTTCCGTGTGTCCCCACGCAATCCAGGTGCCGTCCCTCCTGGGTCAGTCATGGCACCTCTGGAGCTCAGGTGGGAAGGTAGCAGGTTTTTTCCATTTGAGGTTTTCCTAACCTGATACAGTGTGACATTTTGCTACATGAGGGTACTTCAAAATATTAGAGGACATGGAACTAACAGGTTTATTATGGTGCAAAAAATTACCTCTAGGCATGCGAGGTGTCTTTCAAAACTTCATGCAAAATTCATGCTATGAAAAAATTATGCATGGATGGAAGAACTCTCTCTCTGCCTCTCCTCTGTGTAACTCTGACTTTCAAATAAAATAAATAAGTATGCACTTAAATAAACATATATTTTTTTTTTATTATGTGAGACAGAAAGGGCTGGGACTGGACCAGGCTGAACAACACAGGTCTCCCACATGGGTGGTAGGAATGTGGTTTTATGAGTTAATCCCATGGCCTGCCAGGGAGGCAGGAAGTTGGAGTCAGGAGCTGAAGCTAGGAATCAAACCCTGGATGCTTGACATAAGATGCAGGCACACGGCCCAGTGCCCACCCTCAACCTCACTTTCCACTCCAGTTCTCCACAACCTTTTAGATGTGCACTACCAAAGCATACACTGCACAGCCATCAGCCAAGGGAACCCTTGTGTCCATCAGTCAAGGGAGCCCTCACTTCTGTCCGCCCATTCATTCCTCACTTTCTCGTGGGTGTAGTTAACAGCATTGCACTACGTGTTTCAGAGTCATTGGAAGAGAGGATTCTGGGTGGAAATCAGCATCCTACACTCCTTCCAGGGGAGAAACCCCAGTCCCCCAAGTTCCCTGGCCGGGCCCCAAAGCCAGTTCCCAACTCTGCCTGAATTAGAAACACTGGCGTCACTGTGTCTGTGATGGGTGGGAGGACCCAAGGAGGCCTGACTTTGTGGCGGGGCTCCCAACCCCCAACCCCCAATTGGGGAGAGGGCTAGGCTCTGGAGGGAAGCATGCTCAGCCCCAGCCTGCAAATCACAGGCTGGGAAACGCCGGGCAGGGGCTGTGCCTGGGTCCAGACCCCACACACATGCTACACTGCCCCCATCCCATGCAGCTTGGCGAAGGGGGCTCAGGGAAGATGGTGGACAACTGCCGTCAAGCCCAGCTCAAGATCAGCTGGTTCAGGGGTCTCCCAGCTCCCTGCTGCATGGCCCATTTTCCTCTGCAGAGGAGCGGCTCTTGGCTCTGGGTTGGGGGGCACACAAAAGCCCTCCCACAGGGACAGTAATACATTACCTCCAGGCCAGCAATGGCCCTGGGGAGGCAGGGCTGCAGCCCAGGGATGAGCAGTCCCAGGAGACACTGAGGAGGCCTCTGGGCCTGATGGCTATAGGGAAGGCTGCCAAGGGGCCTTTCAGCTCCAGGAAACCTTGACACAGCGAGCTTCATCCCAGGCTCCCTGGTAGCAAGTGGTTCAGCCAGGGGCATCTGGGAGGCAGGGATCAGTCGCCCACCGGTGCCCAGGCCACATCCCAAATAACAGCAAAAAGTGGAAGGCTCAGGTGAGGCCGCACCCACAAGAGTGGGTGCCCTGGTCTTATTCACCTGTGCAGCCCTGGGGTGGGGCAGGGGCTGAACTCTGGAAGGTACAGGGCTGTGTCCAGTGGCTGAAATGGGGCCTGGAGACCTGTCAGAAGCATCTGTCAGAATACGGAGGGATTGGGTTGGGGGTCAGAGGCACCTGCCTGCTGGGTCTTCTTGTGGGGCTCATCTTGCAGGGAGAGATTGGATGGTGGTGCCCAGGCTGCCTATATGTCCTGCAGGGGTCCAGAAATTGGTGTGAACCTGGGGCTTTATGGCCAATGCCATGAGACAGGAGGGGTTGGAAGGTGAGAGTATTCTACAGAGATGGGGATGAAGCACAGGAGGGGCCCTGCGTTGCCTCTGGAGCCTTGCCAGGGGCGGAGCCCATCTGTCCTCTCTCTTCACCCCTTTCTTAGTCCTTTCTAAGTTTGTTTCCAGACTGCCTCATTCTGACCCAGCAAAGGAGAAGGCCAAGAGCTCACAGCGGGTCACTGTCAGGATGTGAGGCAGTGCAGCATGTGTGTGGGGCCTGGACCCAGGCACAGCCCCTGCCCAGCATTTCCTGACCTGTGATTTGCAGGCTGGGGCTGAGCATGCTTCCCTTCAGGGATGCGTGAGCTCAGTGGTTGGGGGCCAGGGCACATCGAACAGGGAATGGTGTCGCCCTCGAGGCTGGCCTGGCCAGGGAGGGAAGGCCTTTCTCCCCTTGTACATTTCCTGGAAGACCCAGCTAGGATGGACACTCCACCTAGTGTGGGCAAATGTCACTAAGTGTCCCCTTCACACAGGTGAAGCAAAGGTGGCTGAGGACTGCCTGGAACAGCAGCACCTTCCAGCTGCTTCTTGGGGTCCCATACTCATGGCCAGAGAGGGGGGCATGGAGGAGTGGGAAGGGTGCTGGGTAGGGTCAGTGGGCGATGGACCAGAGCAGCATAGAGATGCCACACAGTGGAGTGTGGGGGAGGGGGCGTGCTCTGGGGACAGAAAGTTCAGCTGACCCCAGCAGGGCAGTGGGAAAGCCCTCACCTGGCTGCAGAGGGCTGGGGGAGGATGATTGGCTCAGGGGACAGTGGGGAGAGCCTGTAGTACCAGAGCTGAAAAGATGCTGAGATTTGCACCAGGCATGACCATGTTCGAAGTCCTGGTTCATGCTTCGTAAGCTGTCTGACCTTGACCAGTGGATTTCACGTGGGCAGCCACGGTCTTCTTGCCTGTGAAATAGGGATGGTGCGGGTGGCACAGGCTGACTATCCCTACGTGAAAGGCTTGGGCTAGATGTGCTTCTGACTGCAGAGCTGTTTGGGTATGGGGAGATATGTGTAGACTTTTCTGGCTGAGCCTTCCTAAACCAAGAAGCCCATGTCAGAAATGCTATGAAACCTGGAGATTTTGGAAACTCTTATTGGTACTCAGAATACATTTAGATTTGGAGCATACAGGATTTCAGAGTTTTGGATTAGGGAGGCTGCACTGTGCCTACTCTTGAGGGTGGTCAGGAGGACTGCAAAGGAGAAGCTATCCTGCTGATACAGAGGCCAGTGCTGTGGCACAGTGTGTAAAGCCTCCACCTATGATAGTGGCATCGAGTCCCGGCTGCTCCACTTCTGATCCAGCTCCCTGCTAATGCTCCTGGGAAGCAGCAACAGATGGCCCAGGTCCACCCAAGTGGGACACCAGGATGGAGCTCCAGGCTCTTGTCTTCAGCCTGGCCTAGCCCTAGCCATTGTGGCCATTTGGGGAGTGACATTTCTGTCACTTTGCAGTGCACAGAAAATAAATCAAAGTGAAAAAAAAATCTCTATTTTTTTGAAGACCGCACAGTCACTGTCTAATACTGTGGGAGAAAGACAGATGGTTGAGGTGTAAGGAGGTCAGTGGTAGCTCAGGGAGCACCTGCTACCCACGGTGCATGAACACATGCATTTGCTCACCTGCTCAAGCAAGGATCTGGGATCAGCCATGAGACAACTGGACAGGCACACTCAGTGCCAGAGAGGGGCCATGTGGAGGGTGGGCAGGCAGCTTTCTGAGCCCCTTGGTGCCTGGCAGACAGGGCACTTGGCTTCATAGGAGCCAAATGTGGGTTGCAGGACAGCACCCTGCAGCCTGTGTGTCTGGCCAACATGGAACTCTGAGGCTCCCTCTCGATGACCGGCCAAATGTTAAGTCACTGCTCCTCTGCCTTTATGTATACAGTTGAATCCGTGAGGACACAGACCTGATTTGGGGGTGCAGCCTTTGACCAAGGACAGCCCCATCTGCCAGCCGGGTTACTGTACCCTCACTCCCCACACAACATACACACTTGTGGGAGCAAAGGAAAACACAGAGGCTGGAGCACGCTCCCCTTCAGCCCTTGCTCTCCTGCAGCCACGCCAGCCAGCTCTGTGGCAGGGAGGACTCTGGAGACTGTACCCATGGCCAGGAGCACAGACTTGAGCATGGCCCAGATTGGAGGGCACAGAGCCAAGAACAGCAAGAGCCCAGCTCCCGGAGCCTCCTATGGGCTCCAGCCTCCTCCAGGTGTGAACAGCTCACCTCCTGTTTTCCCTGATCCCATCACCCATTCAGCCAGGCTGCGTGCCACCTCCTCCAGACCACTTACATGTGCTTTGGTTTTGGGTGTGTCTTGACTGACAGTGGCGTATACTGATGCCTTCTCCCAGGCGGACCAGTGGATAGGACCAAGGGCATGCACAGACCGTGACACAGGCTGAAAGCATGGTGCAGGACAAATGCTACAGTCACGGCTGAGACTTCCACGTGGGGAGTCTTTTCACTTGATGCTTAGTAAAGGCTGCATTTTTGAGCCTCTGGCTTTTGCTTGGTTCCCCAAGGAGGCTCCTTACCCTTGCACTTGACCTTCAGATGCCCAGAGAGACCTGTGTCTCTTCCCACCACCTGACAGCATAGCCAGGAGCCGGTGAGCAAGCTAGGCTGCGGTGAGAGGCAGCAGAGCCAGCCGGGGTGAGGGTAGGAGCCTGCAGGTTGAAGCTGGGACACACAGGGAAGCTGGAGGCCAGGGCCAAGGGATGCAGGGGGCAGCACCAGTCAGTCAGGTACTAGCGCAAAATACAGCTGGGTACCAAGAACCAAGAAAACTACATCACCTCGGGCTGATTTCCGAAAGCAAGACCACAGAGCCAGAGGCTTCGCCGTGAATCTCTCCATGCAGCCCAGGTTCACCAGGTGCTTCTGAAAGCAAAACCCACTCCCCCCAACAAGGAGCTGTGCACCTTGCCTCCCTCGGCACTTTTCTACACGTGCACATCTCAACCTGTGATGTCGGCTGTGATGCTGGGGGTGGGGGTACAAGGTCCCTGTCCTGGCAGTGCCCTCGGGGCTGGGCACAAAGTTGCAAGACATAAGCAGGAGGACAGGGTAGGTTGGCCAGGGTTCAGAACCAGCCCAGTGCTTAGGGCTGTGGCTCGGGACAAGCAAGCAAACCCCTCTGGGACCCACGTAGCTGCAGGCTTGGCACCTGGCACCTGCTCGGGTTCCTCTCCCTGGGTGTCCTGTCCCTTCTTCCAGATCCCTGCTGGCTGCAGCCCTGCTCCCTGCTCCTGCAGCATGATGACTGGGGCTCTGGGCCCAGTCCCAACCCCAGGGCCGTCACTGAGCATGGTGGTCTCAGCCACATTATCAAAACCTACTTAAGTCAGACTGCAGTGAACTTGCTCCTGCGCCAGCAGAAGAAAGAACCTGGGATCAGGCACTCCTGGACCATCAAAGATAGTCTTAGAGACACTTCCCAGGGAAAAGGGGTGGTGGGAAGCCCAAGCCACAGCCCTGGGTGGGCTGGAATGAGGCTACAGCACTGAGTGGGAGCCATGGCCCTCAGGCTGTTACTGCTGCTCCAGGTGGACGGCACTTATGGGGCCCTCTCCCAGGCACTCTGCCATGCTCAGCCGACCATGCTCCTCTGCTCACTCCTCTCAGCCACTTCCTTAGCCCCACACTCACCTAGAGCCCAGTGATACCTGGATACGTTTCTTGCACTGACCTTTCCCACACACTCAGGCCCACAGAGCCAGGAGCCTCCTAGACACAGCCCCTGGCAACCCCACAGGTGACACACGTGATGTGTTCAGTGCCAAAGCAGCCATTCCCTCTCCTCACCCTCAGCCCTGGGGCTGAGTGCAGGAAGGGAGCACCCTCCCCCACCAGGACCCGACCTCCAACCAGGCCATTGCTCTGCATTTGTTGTGTGTGGCCACACGGGCAGCAACGTGCACCTGTTGCCCAGACAACAGCAACAGCCCCTTCCTCATTACCTGGTCCCTCCACCGAAATCTTGCACTTCCCTTCCACCAAAGGTGGTGTTTCCAGAACAGAGCGCCACTTGCCACTAACCCAGATGTGCTCCTGAGAGCTGGTGTCTCATTAGCCCCTTGGACAAGGTATGGTCTCAGGAGGAGATGGGTGCTCCACACTCAAGGCTACATCACGAGACCTCTCATGAAGGGGTGGGCAGAGCTGAAAGCAGGCAGCAGTGTGGCAAGGCAGCATGGAGCACTTGGGAGCCAGCAGCAGCCCTGGCCTGCAGGGTCAGCAGAGGGTGACCTCCTGTACCCAGAGACAGCAGACTGCTGTGGCCTGGGGAGGGGAGATTCAGGCACTGCTGGGTAATCAACACCCAACTCTCTGCCTTCACTCTCAGGTTTCTGCCACCTCTCTCTAACCAGAAGCAGCAGAGGCACAGACAACTGCTGGTGCAGCCATCTGCATAGTCAACTTCCCAGGGCAAAAAGCAGCATGGACCAGGGTTCCGGTGGACCTGAAGGCCTGTGGGAGATGCCAGGACACCATCACATCCCTGGCACCAGGGCCCAGCCAGGTGGATGCTGGAAAGAGAGCAACGGATCCACAGCAGTTTCCCAATGTCATGTAGAGGATGGAGGCCAGTCGCCTTGGCCTGGCATTGAAGACCCTCATGAACATAACACCACCCCTCTTCCACCTGCCCTTGTTCAACTTCCTGCTGAGACACTTACTAAATGCAACACTCAGATGTCACTACCCCTGAGAAGCCTCCCCTGGCCGCCGGCTGCCAGAGACCTAACCAACACCTTGCCTTTACTTGTTTGTTTTTAAAAACTGTAGGTAGGTATATGTGTGCATATTTGTAGGGCAGAGAAACAGAGACAGGCAGACCTACCATCTCCTGCCTATCTCCCTACATGCTTGTAATAGCCAGGGCTGGACCAGGCTGATGCCAAGAGCTGGGGACTAAGGCTGGGTTTCCCACATAGATGGCAGGGACCCAGTGACTTGAGCCATCACCTACTGCCTACAGGGTGCACAGTAGCAGGAAGCTGGGATCAGAAGGGGAGTTAGGACTTGAGCCCAGACATTGGTATGGGATGTAGGCATCCTTACTGGCATCTTAACCAGCACACTGGGCACCAAGCTCCTTGCCTTTATCATCCATGCACTGCTTCTCACGCAGCTCCCTTTACCTGCCTCACCCTCTGCACCTCCAAGAGTATCACCACATTTCATCTCTATGCCCCAGCATCTGTTACATGTGAGGCCCTCAGTAAGGCATCAGATAGCAAATTAACTTAAATAGAACCAACCCTGAGAAGGGAGCACTCCAGACACTTACACCAGAGGCAGTGATGGCAAGGGCTTCTTTACCTTCTGCCTATTTTAAAACATTTATTTATTTATTTATTTTAAAGGCAGAGTTACAGAGAGAGAGAGGGAGAAAGGCAGAGGGAGAGGGAGGAGGGGGAGAGAGAAATCCTACATCCACTGCTTCACTTTGCAAATGGTGTCAATGGCTAGGGTCTCCCAAATGAGTGGCAGGGTCCCAAGCACTTGGAGCATCCTCTGTGGCCTTCCCAGGCACATCAGTGAGAAGCTGGATCAGAAGTGGAGCAGCCAGGACAGCAACCAGTGCCCGTTTGCGCTGCCAGCATTATAGGCAGCAGCTCAACCTGCTATGCCCCAAGTCCAACCCCACTTTCTGATTTTTAAAGAATGAACATGGTATCTTACGGACTTGAGACCCAAGTGTACCTATCTTTGCTATTATATAAGAGCAGTACTGAAGTAAAGGAATGGAAGTGGCTTCAGCTGAGACTTAAGAAAAACCAAAGACAGAGAAGCTGGTCTTGAGGAGAGAAGCTGCTGCCAGCAGGGGAGTGTGCGGCTTGCTGCTCCTGCCTGCATCCTCAGGCACCCCAAGTGGCTGGCACTGAAAACCGCTGAGGGGAGGGAAGGTTTGCAGCCCGCTTGCCCATGAGGAGGCACCATGCAGACATGGGATATAAACTTGCTTTCCTTCTGATGTTTCTCAATCTAATTTCCATGCAATTAGCAGAGCCTAAGTGTGAGCTCTGGGATTTCTCTGAGCACCAGGCAGCCTGGATAATATTTGGGGATTGGACAGCATCCATGGACACTTAAGGAACTCGAGGAGTACAGAGGAAGGCAAACATGTTGTGCTGAGAGCACTGAGTGACCCTGGCAAACAAACAAGCCAGCTTGCGGCTGAGCATTGTGCCTGTCCTGAGGCCTCCAAGAGGCTCTGCTCCCCAGGAAGCATTATCATGGAAGGGCCTTCACTGGGATGTCACGCACATGCTTCTAAAGTGGGGCCTTAAACAGTCAGAGAGAGAGGCCCTGCTCTCTGCACCCTCGGGGGTGAATGACATGGCAAGAACAAAGGCAGGACTGAGCTGCCCAGGATCTGGCCAGCCTCACCAGTGCCAGGTGTGGGGAGAGCAGCCTTATAGCATCAGCTCAAGGAACCTCTGTTGGAGCGTGATGCTCAACAATCAGCTTTGCCCGTGGGTGGGAAGAAGGGTGGGGGGGAATGGGGCAGCAGCACCATTGGCACAGGAAGCTCTTGCACTGCTGAGATTGTCTCATTTGAAAGGGGCAATTACCTCCTTCTGTCTGGTGATAACACATGAACAGCTCAAGGTATGCAAATAACCAGTGTACGGTCCCCAGGCAGAGCAGCAAGCCTCTGAGCTCGGGACCCTGGAGGCATGCAGAGGCCCCAAGGAGCAGGGCAGCTGGCACAGTGCACACACACGAGAGGGCACAGCTCGGCTGTGAGCTGTCCCCATGGTGTTCCACGTCTCACACCCAGGTCCTGTACATGACAGTCGCTGCATGCTCACTGCTGTGATTTTGATGGTTAGACCTTCCCCTAAGGGAAAGAAAACTTATAAACAAACCTGTACAGGTGCCCTGCTAAAAGGTCATGGAAACTGGAGTTAAAATAGAAGTCTATTTTGATGCAAAAAAGTTTGAAATCCACCACGCATGTTTTCATGAACTTTTTGAAGATTCCCTCCTGTGCATGAATTTCCATATAGTTTTGCACCAAAACAGACTCCTACCTTAACTCCATTTTGCTCAAACATTTTGCAGGATCCTCAGACATGGGTAGTTCACAAATGCTGCCTCCCCTAGTGGCCATCTCTGTAACTGCAGGCCTGGGCTCCTTGGCAAAGGCACTTGGGCAATGACTATGGATACTTTGATTCTACAAGGATTCCTGGTTCCATTTTTCCCAGGGCCATGAGTGGCGGGCGCTACAGGTGCTTCCATCCCCAATGCACTGCAAGAGCCAGCTGCAGTGGAAGGATTCGTGGCTTGCCACCTACTGATGGGAGACTTTGTTGGGTTCTCATTCCTGGCCTGAGAAGCCAGGCTTGCTTGTCTATGGCTGTCATGGTCCTGGATCCTGGGACCCAACACCAAGGCTCTGCTCTCTGAACAGGAAGGCAGAGAGAGGGGAAAGCATGCAGAGGTGAGAGAGGGTGAGCTGGACAGAGGGCAGGGAGGAACAGACAAGGGGCAGGCTGGTAGGAGTGATGACAACCCCTGCAGAGAGGAAGCACTCGGGCTGGGATGGACACAGGGTGGTCTTCTCCAAGTCACCACATGTGCTGATGCCACAGTACTGGCCAGCAGGTGGTGCAATGAATCCCTGACCTCTGCTCTGCTTCAGCCCATGGGGGCTCAGCTGGTGGCTGTGGGAGCCAGCAGAGGGGCCTAGGGGTCTACCACTAGGAAGTGAGCTTAGCTTGGGGCTCATGGCCTGGACCTGGCCCATTTCTGTCCCTCACCTAGCTAGCCCCTTACATCCACACAGAGTGCAGGGACAGTGGTCCTGGTCTCCACTCACACATGAGCTTCTCTGGCACTAGCTTCCAGAGAACTCAGCCAGGTGTCTGATTGGAGGAACTGAAGTCCAGAGGGGCGTCTTTGCCAACCAGAGGAGCTCCCCTGCTCCAGCTGCTCTGGGCCCTGTGGGAAGGAGACTCCTAGAAGGCAACATTTCCCACTCATCTCAGAAGGCGGCCAAGCAGGAGAACCCCTCAGCTGCTCTAAGCATTGTAAGTCACACACTTAGCAGCTGGGGAGGCACCATTAGACCCCCGAAGGTGCTGGGACAGCTGTGCTACACCTGTCCGGTGGTCACTTGTGCTGGTACAGCTAAAGCAAACCCTCCGGAGGGGAGCTGACGCCAATGTTCCACGGAGAATGTCTAGTCCATCATGCCCTGGAAGACACAACTTGGAAAAACAGAACGAAAGAGAGAAGGGAGGGAGGAAAGAAGGCAGAGGGGACCCAATGATCCTTCATTCTTATTCCCTTTGAGATGCGCACAACTCTTCCTGCACATTAAAAACACCGTATGACCCATTACCAGTTCTGGGTGCTCACCCAGAGGAGCTGAAATCCTCCCATCAAAGGGAAAGCTGTGCTCGCACGACTCCTGCAGCACCATCCACAACAGGAAGACAAGGTGCCTGGGCACTGCTGGATGGACAGAGAGGCCACAAGATCTGCTGCACACCGAGCAATGCTTCCCCTGCAACATCCAGCGAGAAGGACACCCATCACTCACAGCCAATGTGTGAACCTGGGCAGGCCAGCACCGCACACTCCTGGGGAGTCAGTGGGACAATGGGGACCCAGGCCAGGTGGGAGAGGGCATGACAGCTCATGTGGATGGGAGATCCAAGGCAAAGCAGTGTGACTACTGTGCATGGTCTATCTCAAGGTCACCGACAACAGCAGATTTCAGATGTCTCACCACAAAAAATGAGAGGAACATGGGGTGACAGATGTAGTTTTTGGGAAAGTTTTTTTTTAACTTATTTGAAAGGCAGAATGACAAAGACAAACACACACACAGAGAGAGAGAGAGAGAGAGAGAGAGAGAGAGAGAGAGAGAGAGAGAGACCTTCCCTTCACTGGTTCACTCCTCCAATGGCCGCAATAGCCAGGGCTGGTCCAAGTCAAAGCCAGGATCCTGGGACTCCTTCCCAGTCTCTGTGTGAATGGCCAGATCCCATGTAGTTGGTCATCACCTGCTGATTTCACAGGAACATTAGCAGGGAGCTTGCTGGGAAGCAGAGCAGCTGGGATTCAGACAAGTGCTTGGGTTTAGGGTGCCGGCACTGCAGGTGGCACCCAGCGACAGACGTCCATGTCAGTTTGACTTAATCACTCTATGTGATAAACTTCGAAACATCACATCATGCTCCATGCCCGGATACCATTATGATCTGTCAGTTGGAAATATCATTTAAAAAATACCACCCTACATCACCTGTCCAGAAACAAAGAGAGAACATTTCCTGCTTTGTATGTTGAGGCCAACCGAACTCAGAGACCGAAAACTAGCAAGCATATAATGAGCAAAGAACAATAAGAACAAATTCTCAGCAGATTGTGCACAGTGGTATGCATACATCACAGCTGAGCAGGGCTTCAATTTAAAAATGCAAAGCCCATTTAAAGTTCGAATGTCAATGAATATGTTTCACCTTCTGAACAGCAAAAAATCGTCTCAGTGGTGTTTTTGAAAAGCTGTTAATAAAATCAACCCCTACTCACAACAAAGATTTCTAAGCACTATGGACAGAAGAGAACTTCTTCAAGGAGATAGTGAGAGCATGCCAGACAGCACAGCTGACGTCAGTGACGAAGCACTGCCCTCCCTCTGCCATGGCTGAGGGCAGAACAGGGCTGTTGGTGTACCTGCTTCCAACCTGAGGGCACAGCAAGCAGTCATGGCAAATGCATGATGCTGTCAAGGTCATGGGGAACAGGGTGAGCACCCCAGAAATCAACCAAGTACATCATAAAAATTATGTACTTAAATACCAATACAATTACATTAGCACTCATCTACAGGCACCTGGGGAAACCCCAAACACCAGGCACCCGAACAACTGGCTTCTGATTAACCCATGGGCCCATGAAGAGCTGATGGGGAGGTCAGAAAACAGTCTGCACAGGATGTTCTTAGCACACGGCACAGCAGATTCCATGCGGTGCAGCTAAGAAGTCCTTAAGGGGAACTCAGTGCCAACAGAAACCTGGTATTCAGACAGAAGAAAGGTTCCTCAATCTAGAGCTCCACCTTAAGAACCAAGGCAGCAACAGAAACAGGAAAGAAAAGGTAAAATTTTCTGAAAAAATAAAAGTCAATGAAATAGAAAACGGAAAAAGAAGATTTCAAATAACCTAAACTAGTTCTTTAAGAACATCAGTACAATGGGTAAATCTAAAGTCAGATAAATAAATTATAGTGCAGGAATGAGTGTGGGGCATTGCCATAGACAACATGGACAGAAAGGTTTAATAAGGGATTTGCACAGACAACTTTCCACCAACAGATTCAGCAATTTAGGTTGAAATAGATTACTTACCAGACACAAACCACCAAGGCTTACCCTGGAATAAACACCCTACATAGCCACGTGTCAGGCACTCACTAGCATTCATGGTTAAAATTCTCCCTGAAAAGAAGACCTCAGCCCTAGAGGGCTTTTCTGATGACCTCTGTGAAACATTTAAGAAAGGTGATTCCAATTCTACACTGACTCCTGTGAAAAAATGAGGGAGGAATCACTTTCCAACCACTACTGGGACATCAGCACTGACCTGACAGGCAATTACAAGGACACAAAAACCCACAGGCTAATGTCTTTCATGAACATAGATGTGAAAATGTCACATTTTCCTAATGATTTCAATATATAAATACTGGAATTAATAAGTGAGTTTAGAAAGATTATAGGATATGGTTAGCATATTATAATTACTTATATATTTATATTCCAGTAAGAAACAATCACATATTGCAATTTTTAAGATGCCTATAATGACAGCATAAGAATAAAAAAATCCTTAGTGACAGCTATTTTTAAGAATTATTTATTTATTTGAAAGGCTGAGGCAGAGATTGAGAGAGAGAGAGAGAGAGAGGTCTTCTATCCACTGGTTCATTCCCCATATGGCCACAATGGCCAGAGCTGCGCTGGTCTGAAGCCAGGAGCCAGGAGCTTCCTCTGCTTCAAGCATTTGGGCTGTCTTCTACTGCTTTCCCAGGCCATAGCAGAGAGCTGGGTGTGAAGTGGAGCAGCTGGGACTCAAACCAGTGCCCATATGGGATGCCGGCACTGCAGCCAGTAGCTTTACCTGCTATGCTACTGTGCTGGCCCCTTTAGTGATAGATTTTTTAAAAAGATTTATCTATTTGAAAGTCAGAGTTACACACACACACACACACAGAGAGAGAGAGACAGAGACAGAGACAGAGACAGAGAGAGAGACAGAGAGAGAAAGGGCTTCCATCTGCTGGTTCACTCCCCAGATGGCCACAACATCTGGAGCTGAGCCAATCCAAAGCCAGGAGCCAGGAGCTTCCTCTGGGTCTCCTACATGGGTGCAGAGGCCCAAGGCTTGGGTCATCTTTTACTGCTTTCCTAGGCCACAGCAGAAAGCTGGATCAGAAGTGGAGCAGCCACGACTTGAATCTGTGCCCATAGGGGATGCCAGCACTGTAGGCAGTGGTTTTACCTGCTACAACACAGTGCTGGTCCCAGTGATAGATTTTTTAAAAAGAGGTAGACAAGATTCATACATCGTAAACATCAAAAACACTGCTGACAGAAACAGAAGAAACCCTAAACGTATGAAGAAACACACTATGCATAAATTGGCAAGCTGAGCATTAAGATGCCAATTCTCCCCAAACAAGTCATACTGTCCATCAATCCCAATCATATCCCCATAAGGCTTTTCAGTAAATACTGACAAAGTGATTCTAAAATGCATATAAAATGCAAAGACCTAGATACCTAGAAAATTTTGAAAAAGGACAGAGTTGGAGGACTGAGACAACCTGGTTTCAAGACCTCTTAGAGACTGACTCTGGTATCAGCAAAACGATGCAGCATTGGTGGAACACAACAGAAAGTCTAGAAAGAGACTGGCAGATACACAGGCTCAGCTGGCTTCCAGGGAAGGCGCCAAAAGATTTCAGTGGGGGAAAGGATGTCTTTTGGACAGATGTTCCTGGAGGAACTGAATGTTCAAAAGCAAAAACGAACCCAGCTTCTTACCAATCACTCTCTGTGTAAAGACCACACACCCAGAGGTAAAAGTGAAACTATAAAACTGCATAATAAGCCATGAGAGGAATCCTTCCAGACCTTAAGCTTGGCCAAGGTTTCTTTAAAAAGGACACATAAGGCCCAAATTGCAAAGGAAAGCAACAGATGACCTGGACTCCACTGAAGCTGAAACCTGTTGCTCTCCAATACCTGGTATAAGAATAAAAAGTCAGAGCCCCAGGCCAGGGGGAAAAGTGTGGAACACCAACACACAGCCAGGGACCTATGACTGCAGCTGAATGGGGAAGATGGGGGAAAGCTGCTAATGAAACACTCATGGCAAACAGATGCACAGAAAAATGCTTGACACTGTCAGTCATGGGAAACGCAGTAAGTTGGAGATACCTACTGACTGCTATGACTAATATTAAGTCAGATCATGCCAAGCACTAATGAGAATATGGAGCACCCATAAATTTCATTCTCTGCTGCTGGGATCTACAACACTTTGGAAAACACACTGCAGCTTCTTAAAGCATTAACCACACCCCCAGCCTGGGAACCAGTCCTCTCACTTCTGGTCACTTACCCAAGCAAGAAACTGAGAACCCAGACAAGCCTGTGCATACATGTTCACAGTTGTTTGATTTGTAACAGTCCAGGACTGGAGGTTGGTCACCTACCCAGCAGCAGTTGAATGGGTGAGGGAGCTGCTGCCTCTGTGCCATGGGTACTCAGCAACAGAAAAGGAGCACTTTGGAAACCTGGGGCAACCATGGGTAGGGAGGCAGGGGTCATGCACAACAAGTGGTAATGCCTGGGGTTGGCGGCTTCTTCCTTGCCTTCACTGCAGAGACGGGTCAATGCAACCACTTATATTCAACAGCACCATTACATGCTAAGCCACAAGCAATGGGAAATAACGATTTTCAACTATCGAGATGAAAGCATGAAAAGATTTCACAAACTGAGAATAAATCTAACAAAAGATAGGCAATCTCCCTACATTGAAAATTATGACTCATGATTGAGAGAAATCAAAGGGGATCTACATACATGGAGGAAAGTTCCACATGACAGGAAGACACAATATTTTCTTTTTTTTTTAATTTTTGACAGGCAGAGTGGACAGTAGAGGGAGACAGAGAGAAATGTCTTCCTTTTTGCCGTTGGTTCACCCTCCAATGGCCACCGCGGGAGGTGCGCTGCAGCCAGCGCACCGCGCTGATCCGAAGCTAGGAGCCAGGTGCTTCTCCTGGTCTCCCATGGGGTGCTGGGCCCAAGCACTTGGGCCATCCTCCACTGCACTCCCTGGCCACAGCAGAGAGTTGGCCTGGAAGAGGGGCAACCGGGACAAGATCGGTGCCCCGACCGGGACTAAAACCCGGTGTGCCGGTGCCGCAAGGCAGAGGATTAGCCTACTGGCCACGGCGCCGGCCTAAGACACAATATTTTCAAACTGTCGCTTCTGTGAGTGATGGTCGCGATCACATCCCCAAGGTGGTGGGCTTGTGTTCAGCTGTGAAGATGCCAGTCGGGAAGCCAGCATCCCACAGCAGAGTGCCTGGGCTGGAGTACCAGCCCTGCCCTCCTCCAGTTTCCTGTGGATGTGCACCACAGGGGGCAGCAGTGAGGGCTCAAGTACTTGGGTCCCTGCCACCATGTGGAACACTGGGGTGGAGCTCCTGACTCCTGACTTTGACCTGGCCCAGTCTTAGCCCTTGTGGACTTTGGGGGAGAGAACAACTGGATCTCTCTTTCTCTCTCTGCCTCTCAAATAAATGAAAAAAAAAATAAATGATTTAAAAAAAAACACACACAAACAAAACCCCAATGGCTTTTTAGTAGAAATTGAGAAAGAATTGTTAACATTTATATGGAAATGCAAATGATGTAGGGTAGCCAGAACAATCTTAAAGAATAAGACAAACTTGGTGGAATGATGTCACCAGGCTTCAAAACTTAGTAGAAAAAACTACAGCGGGCAAGAGGGCATGGAGCTGGTACCAGGATAAACAAAGACACCCACGGAGCAAAGCAGAGGAGCCAGAGGAAGAATACGCACATGTACCTGAACAGCAGTGCCATAGCGGTGCAACTGAGAAAGGGCACTTTGCTCCAGAAAGTGCTGCCACAGCAACCACATGTCCACATTTTGAAAAGGAGGAAGATGATCGCCCTCTAGCCCAGAAGTGTATGAGAGAGTAAATTCTAGATGGCTAGCAGAACTAAACGTGAAAGGGAAAACGGTGTAACTTTTATAAGAAGGCAAAGGAGAAACTGTGTCTGCCTTTGAATAAGCAAAGATTTCTTATTTATTTATTTATTTGAAAGGCAGAGTTACAGAGAAAGAGAGAGAGAGAGAGAGAGAGAGAGAGAGATGCCGCGGACCGGCTCTCGCGGAGTCACCAGACCCGAGGGAGAACGAGGGGCGAAAGCACAGGAGAAACAGGAATCGGCGGGGAAATGACAGACAGACACACACACTTCTTTGAGTATGCTGTTGCTGCAGTTATCTGCCTGCAGTTTATTGGCGGGAAAACCAGAGTTTATATAGGGAAGCTTACATTGCTGAAGACAAAAGAAATTCCAAGATTACAAAAACTTAAGGCTAATGGGATTACATGATTAACTTTACAAGGGACACAGGGAGACATTGCGGTGATGATTCGCAGTCCTACTTTTAAGAAAAGGTAAAGGTCAGGTTACTAGTTAACCTCTCATTAGGAGACAGGGACAGGGGAGTTATCAGATGGTGGTGCTTGTTAGCCCAAGTCCCATATATCACCTATGTAAGATTGAATGTAGCTTTCTCATCCCCATGCTGGCTAAACTTTCTGATAACCCAGAACCTAAATCACACCTCAGCTCTCTAAAGCTCACACCTCAGCTCCTTTGTTTTATCTTGTCTAGGGTGTGCTGTTTCTTGTCAGTGTTTAATGCCTCCTCGTAAATTGCCCTAATGACTGGTGGGCCAAAGTCTAAAGTGTTTTTTGTTGATTTTTGTGAAATGCTTATTGGCACTACTTGACTCCCTTGTTTCTAATCATGGTGCACTTGTCCTAACGCACTACATGGCATAACTACTAAATACAAAATCACTATTAATGTTGAGACACATTGCTTTATTAACCAGCAGTAATTAGGCCTTCCACTTCTTGTTACGTGCGTGAGCCGAGAGTCTTCACGACTGTTGGCTGCACAGGAACCGCTTGAGGCCACACTTCACGGAGAGTTCTCACCTCAGCCCTGCAGCCTTGGACCCCCAATGTAACATTTTGCTACATGGGTGTCACAACAACTGTGGGCACAGCAGAGAGAGAGAGAGAGAGAGAGAGAGAGAGAGAGAGAGAGAGAGAGAGAGAGAGAGAGAGGTCTTCCATCTGCTGGTTCACTCCCCAAATGGCCACAATGACCGGGGCTGGGCCAAGCTAAAGTCAAGAGCCAGGAGCTTTTTGCAGGTCTCCCATGTGGGTGCAGGAGGTCAAGCACTTGGGCCATCTTTTGCTGCTTTTCCAGATACATCAGCAGAGATCTGGATTAGAAATGGAACAGGCAGGACTCCAGCAGGCACTGATATGAGATTCTGGGGTTGCAGGAAGCAGCTTTATCTGCTGTGCCACAACACCATCTCCACAAGGTTTCTTTAACTGAAAACAAAGACACAAAACTTAATAAAATTAACACAGTCAATTGCATTAAATTAATTAAAACACTGAAAAAGAAAGCCATATGGCAGGAAAAGATACTTACAAAACTCTTTTGTCTTACAAGAGTCACATCCAGAATTCAATAAGCATTCCTACAGTAACTGGATTGAAAAACAAACCATGTGATGAGGAAATGGGGCAATAACCTGACACAGTAGTTCACAAAGTGGGACCTCTGACCATCAGAAAACACACGGAACAAGTCGGACATTGCTGCTTATGGAGAAATGCAAAATGCACACACACACACAAAAAAAGAAACAACATAGCTCCAAGACAGAGCCTGCAGAAGGACTGAAGGCACACAACACCAAGAGATGGGAAGGATATAGGGCAAAGGGAACTCCCACGCACAATGGGCAGAGCCATGGGGTGCAGAGCCACTAGGAAGCTCTAGTAGGATCCATGGCATGAGCAGACGCATGTTGCAGGTCTGGTATGGCTGCGTCTCAGCTTGCCCAATGGGACTGCATACACAGGTGCAGAACGGCCATAGGAGCACCATTCCTGAGGGCCACAGTGAGTCTGTCACCTGCCAACTGCAGCATCTGCACACCACGGAAGCGAGCTAGAAACATGCATGATGCTAGTCCCAGACAACGTGGATTCAGAGTGCTGGACACATTCCTAGCCTAGGACCCTGACCACACAAACCTCACACACAGGGAAGAGTGAGGCGCAGCCTCAGGACTCGAAGTAGCACTACAGACGGGTCAGGAGGGGCTGGCAGGAGTTCTTTCTGCTCCATTCCAGGGTCTGGGTGCTGGTAATGGCAGATCATTCACCCCCTGAAAATTTGCTCATGATGGAAGTCTTACATCCAAAGCCAAGGTCGACTTATGGCAAAAGATGCTGTGATAAAAACTGTCAGGGTGCTGGAGAGAGAATTTGGTTAGGGTGGTTGGTCAGGGAGGGCTCCTTAGAGGAAGTGGTCTGCAGCTGAGAGCTGGAGGGAGAAGAGCTTCCCAGGCAGAAGGAACAGCACAGACAAGGCTGTGGGTCTGGACGTGCCTGGAGCAGTGATGTGAGAGGAGTTGATGTCGAGTATCCTGCTCCTGTGTCCAGCGAGTTGGAATGTGCAATTGGTATGGAAAATCAGCAAATAATCTAAAACCAGAATCCCCAACTCTCCAGAAATAATACCACTGGCTAGCTCTGGCTCTCAGCCTCCTCCCCTGTCCCACTAGCAAAGCCAAAAGCTGCATCTGCTGCTTTTTAGCATCAACTATTTCAGTACACAGCAAGGGCTGGCACACCAGGGCCCACAGGCTATTTGGCCTGTTTTTATCACTCCTCACTATTCTGCTACAATGGTGGGGGTTGAGTTGTTGCCAAGGAAACCATTAGGGCTGCAGCACCTAAAATCAAGGGATCTGGCCCTTTAAGGAAAAGGTTTGCACACTGGGTCACCCCAACACCCTTTACCTCCATGATCACTGTTTTCTGCATCCACATCAAATCCTAATACACCACGCCTGTGATGCCTTCCCTCCCACATGCACACAAAACACAGGATCCGGAGAAGACCCACACATGCACAGCTACACAAAGCTATCACTCAGCTGAGCAAATCCTGCACTGCAGAACACTGTACTCCGGGGCTGTCTATGTCCAATCAGCCACCATGGATGGGGACCTTATTTCCAGCCAAGTAGTGTGTGACCAGCTGCAAGCCCCAACTTATCACTCAGGAGGCTGAATCCCCCAGTGGTAGACACTGACGTGGACTTGGGCCATCTTCCACTGCTTTCCCAGGACAGAGCAGAGAGCTGGATCCTAAGTGGAGCAGCCAGTCTCGAACTGGCACCCATATGGGATGCTGGTGCCTCAGGTGGAGGATTAACCTACTGCACCACAGGGCTGGCCCCCAAGACTTATTTATCTTTATGAAAGGCAGAATTACAGAGAAGGAAGAGGGGGGATGGGGGGAGAGAGAAAGAGAATCTTCCATCCCCTAGTTCACTCCACAAAGGGTGGCAACAGCTGGGGCTGGGGCAGGCAAAAGCCAGGAACCAGGAGCTTCTTCTGAGTCTCCTGCCAGAAGGGTACTCGAGGTCTTGGGCCATCATCTGTTGCCTCCAAGGTGTGTTAGGAGGGACCTGGGTCAGAAGTGGGGCACCTGGGAGTTGAACCAGTGCTCATATGGGATGCCAGCCGCTGGCTTTAAATTCTGTGTTCTTCTCACTACATCTTATGAAGCTATTAGCATGTGTTATGACACTGCATCAGTCAAAGGCAAACCACGGGCCATCAGCTCTGCTGATCTGCGTGAGCAGGCCAGGGTCACTCTCACAGATATGGGGACACATGCTGCTGGGTGCTCACTGGGTTTCAGACACTGTCCCAAGCATCCAGCATGGATAATATGCAAGGCACCCTGAAGAAGGTGCTACTACTATCCCTATTTCAGAGGTTAGAAGGCAGACTCCCACATGGATCTGTGTGACCACTGCATATGACTCCCTCCCACCCCAGGGAGGAGAGAGTTGGACTCCAAGCAAGCAATTACTGTGTCTGTCTGTCTGTCTGTCTTCCCGGCAGCAGGGACCTGCATGATGCAGTCCAAGGAGCCCCGCCACTGCCTCCCCAGGCCCACATGGATCAGGGCACACAGATGCCTTTACCCAAGGTAAGGACAGGCCTGGCAAGCAGGCTCTTCAGCTGGGTCCCAGTGTGAGGAGGGGTGAGGGGACCATCACTAAGCCACTGTGGGACCCTTTTGTTTGCCCACTGGCTCTGTCTGTGGATTCCTCCCATGGTGCCAGAGGGCTCAGGGGGCCTGAAGAATTTGGCCCCCCAACACTCTGCAAAAGTAGAGCCCCCTCCTCCCCTGCTTGCCTGTCTCCCAGCCTGTGTGGAACTCACTACTCATCTAAAAAGAGCCCTTGGGGGAGGGACAGCCTCTTCAAGCAGAGGTCTCAGATAAACAGAACACCCAAAGGCAAAAGCTGAGGTCGGGACCTCATCAGATGCCATCCACAAAAACTAACTCAAAGTGCATCGCAGACCAAACCCACGAGTTGGTACAGAAAGGTCTTAGGTAGAAAACATGACAGAAAACTCCAGTCCTGCTAATAGTTCCCCAGATCCGATACCCAAAGCACCAGCAGCCAAGCAAAAGCAGAGTGAGACGCCATCAAATGCAAGTTTATGCACTGCAAAGCAACAATCAATAAAATCAAAAGGCAACCTGTGGAGTGGGCAGACCCATTTGCAATCCCTTTGCTGAGGGGTTACTGCCCAATAAATACAGGAAACTCCTATGGCAGTATAGCAAACAAATGCACTCCATCCTAGGACGAGCAAAGGAGCTGAATGGGCAGGTGTCTGGAGGAGACCAACGCACAGCCAACAGGTGCAGGCAGATGTGCTCAGCATCACCAACCCTCAGGTAGAAGCCCACCAGAACCACACAGAGACTTTGCCTCATGCCAATTAAGACAGCCATCATCACAAGATGCATGAAACACACATGTGGTGCACGGCCATCATAGAAGCCAATAGGGAGGGCCCTCCAAAAATTAAATCTAGAGCCACCATTCGTTCCAGCAACCCCACTCTGGGGTATATTCTGCAAAGTAATTGAAAACAGGATCTCAAAAAAGATACCTGCACTCCTGTGTTTGTAGCAGCATTGCCCAAATGTCCCCTGACCTCAGCTGCCTGCATAGTGGAGTACTATGCAGTCTGAAAAAGGAAGGGAACCCTGGCATTGGTGACTACATGGACAGCTCCCAGGGATGCTGTGCTAATGGGAACAGCCAGGTGCACCTGCTGCATGAAGAGACCGCACAGATGAGGACTCTAACCATGCTCAGGGAAGCATACAGGAAGAGCAGTGCTAGGGCAAGCAGGGGTGGGAGCCCACAGGCATGTTTCAGTCACACAAAGTGCATAAGTCCTGGAGCTCCACACCTGTGGTTACGACCTGGGTTGCACGCCAGGAATTCACTAGGAGGGGAGAGCTCTGGTTAGGTTTTCATGTTGACAATAAAGAAGGCGGGAGGAAACTAGCAGATCATGGCAGCTATAGGCTCAGACTGCAGCTGCTGTGCCTGGGGACTTGTCCTTGGGACTAGGGCAGTCTAAAGCCCTCATCCACAGTGCTGGCCTGGGCACAGGCTTCATTAGGATTTAACCAGGTTTGGATTTCACCAGCCTTGCCCTGAGTTCCAAGACCCAGTCCAGAGCCCACATCACTGCCCAATCCCCAGTGGCTGCACTCTTCCTCTTGCTGTCAGTTCATGAGTGGGGTAGGGCTGGTGAAGGCAGACCCTCATGCCCCAGGCTGACACTACAGCAGGTGGCACCTGGGTGTCACAGTCACCAGCCCTGAGGGTATGGGGGTGCATACCAGGTGCACAGGAGGCTGGCGCACCATGACACAGAGCTCTACTGGACACTGGGCTACATCTAGAAGCTGTACCTGTGAGCATGGCCCGGGGGTGGCACCTCAGGGCTTTACCTGGAGCTGGGTCTCACCCTCTCTACATCAGCCCCCACTCAGGCCCCACCCAGACCCTGCCCAGGGTCTGCCCATGCCCTACCCAGGCTCTGCCCAGGCCCTGCCCGGGCTCTCTTAACAACTGCTTCTTTTGAGACCATCTTTTCAGCCTCTCCAGGTAAGTGAGGATGTGTAGTATTTGTCTTCCTATGTCTTAAGGCTGAGTCAAATTGTCTTTTTGAATTAAAAAAAATAGTTGAAAGGCAGAGCCAGAGAGATAGAAACAGAGAGAACGATCTTCCCCCTACAGGGTCACTCCTCAAATGCCCACAACAGCCAAGAATGAAACCAGGAGCTGGGAACCCCATCCAGGTCTCCCACGGGAGCAGCACCCAAGTGCTTGAGCCATCACCTGCTGTCTTCCAAAGTGTGCATGTGCAGGAAGCTGGAAACAGAAGTGGAATCAGGACCTGAGCCCAGATATTTCAATAGGGGGATGTGGGAGCCCACGTGGCATCTAAACCGCTGCCCCACTTTCCCCTCTGTGCTATTCGAGCTCTGAGCCAGAACTCAGCTAAGCTGCTCCTTCACCCCAGACCCACAGACACCAGAAGCTAATGCACATTTGTTGGTTTAGCTATTAAGCTTTGGGGTGATTTGGCACATGGCAGGCTAGTTCCTGCCAATGCAGTGTGACTGGAGTCTGAGCCACTTCCAGGGCCCCAAGGCTAAGCTCCAGTCTCTCCCCTTTCCCAGGATATGGAAGAGGTACTTGCACACTCATGGTCATAGCAGCATTATTTACAGGAGCAGGAAGCTGGGTGCCACCCAAGAGTCCATCCATGGACAAGTGGAGAAACACAGCGTGGTCCATCCACGTGAGGGATGGAGATTATAGAGGGCAGAGATGCTGACAGCCTGGGGGACCTGGAGAAAGAACAGTGTGCAGGGGGAGATGAGATGGTCACAGAGCAACCAATGCCAGACGGCTCCACTTGTATGAGGTGCAAAGAGCAGACAGATGTGTGGACAGCCAAGAGAACTGTGGCTGCCAGGGCCCACAGGGGCAGGTTGGTGTTTCACTGGAGTGCAGCTTCCACTCAGGAGGACAGGTAAGCACTGGAGGAGGATGGCGCTGCTGGGTTCACAACCATGTGAACTTAATGCCTCCAAATCATATACCTGGGTGAGTTTAAAGCTATGTTGTGTGTATTTTAGCACACACACATACACACACACAAAGCTCACTCCTCTCCACCCAGCCAAGCTGCTGCTGAGAGCTGAGTCAAATCAGTTGCCTCTTTGTGAGGCAGAGCCTTGCTGTGAACCAAAGGAGCAAAACACCTGTTTGGCATCGAGGCCAAGCAGTAAGGAACCGGAGCCCAAAGCAATGGGTCAGTCAGTTCATTTCTCTCGCATGTCATCTGCTGTCCCAGTGACTCTGGTCCGCACAATCATCCAGGGACCCAGGCTCCTTTCATGCACTCTGCCATCCTCAGGGTGTTTCCCATGCCCTTGTGCCCCAAGATGCCTTGGAACCACATCCAGGTTCAGTGGCAGGGCAGAGAGATGAGGGAAGAAGAGGGAAGCAGAGGTATGTTTTCTCCCTCTAGGACTTCATGTTGGGTCTCTGTCCTGGAAGTGCCTGGTGGGCATATTATCAGTCCCCTGCAACCTTGGCAGGATTCCATCTGTCTTCTCTCATTCCAAGCAGCCCCAGGGATTCCCAACTGAGCTCTTGGCAGCCCCACGTGTGACAGACTGCAGCAAAGGGAGCCCCTGGGTTCCTTCCCTTCAAGGAAGTCCATCTGTCAAACATGTGCACAAAGTTTGGCACAGGTAAGAATAAGCCTCAGCTGTGTTAAGGCACTGAGCCTGCAGGTACTGTCTGTTACAGCTGCCAGCAGCATCTTAACACAGTCTTATGCCTGGAACTTGGGAGGCCAGGTGACATGAGAAGGGTGAGTGACCAGGCCTGGGAAAGGTGGCTATGGTGCCAACAGACTCCAGTTCAAAGTCTCTAAACCCATCCACAACCACGTGGACTCTTCCAGCTCTCAAAGGCTTGGTTTCCTTAAATAGAAACTGGAGGTCATGGGATTACAAGGCACTCTGTTTGCAGGGTGGACTCAGCAAGGGAGTCCACAAGAGAAAGATCTGCTTGGGACAGTGACAGACCTGTACATTTGCCGTTCTCCAAGGAGGAGGACAGATGGGCAGTTAGAAGTGGGCACAGCATATCAGAACATACAGCTTGAGGGGAAGCAAATGGCCCACACCAGAGGTGTCCAGTCTCTGAGTCACGGCTAAATGTCAAGTCCATCAGATCTGGACTTGGCGCTGTCACAGATGAATGCCCAGTTTTCATCAGAGTTGAACTTGGTGCTGTCATGGATGAATGCCCAGTGGCCAGGAGACCTGGACTCTGCAGTGTCATGGCCGAATGCCCACAGTCCATCAGACCTGGACTTGGCACTGTCTTCCATCTCACACCTGATCCAGCCAGAGCCTTAGTTGATTAGCATCTGGGATCTCAAGTGTTTGCACCATGAACTTGCCTTGCTTCCAATTCAGCTCTCCACTGACGCATCTGGGAGGGTAGTAGATAATGGTCTGAGTGCTTGGGCCCTGCCACCCATGTGGGAGACCTAGATGGAGTTCTGGGCTCCTAGCTTGAACTGACCCAGACTTGGCTGCTGCAGTCATTTGGGGAGTGAACCAGCATATGGAAGCCCTCTCTCTGTGCCTGTCCCTCTCTGTCACTCTGCTTTTCAAATAAATAAAGAAATATTAAAAAAATAAAGAGGAAGAAGAAGAGACCCACTCTGCATGTGCACAAGAAGAGACCAAGACACAGCAAGAAGATGGCCTTTTGGAAGGCAAGGAGAGGCCTCGGCAGAAACCAGTGCTGCCAGTGCCCTGATCCTGGATGTGCAGTCTCTGTGAATATGAGAAAATAAATCTGTAGCTTGAGGCCACCCGTGGCAGATTCAGTGCATCCTCCTGTGATTCAGGTGACATTTTTCATCAGTGGACATGGACCTGGCACCACTGCAGGCAGGACAGTGCATTGAGATCTGAGCCGGTTGCTCAGGAGTGAGATGACACACACATGCCTGCCGTTTGCTGCACAACTCACAGAAGTGCTGCTGCTGCTCCACACACTGTCCTCTTCTCTGCCTAGCCTCTTGGGCATGAGCACCTTTGACCCTGCTGTGGGCCCCAAAGTCATCACCAGACCCTCCTGCATGGTCATCCCCACACTTCTCTATACCTACAATGGCAGTCAGGATTCAATGAGGGGGCTGGTGCTGTGGCGCAGGCGGTTAAAGCCCCAGCATCCGATATGGGCACTGGTTTGAGTCCTGGCTGCTTCTCTTCTGATTCAGCTCTCTGCTATGGCCTGAGAAAGCAGTAGAAGATGTCCCAAGTACTTGGGCCCCTGCACCCACATGGAAGAATCAGAAGAAGCTTGGCCACTGGCTTTGGATTGGCATAGCTCTGGCAGTAGCAGTCATTTGGGGAGTGAGTCAGCAGATGGAAAACCTCTCTTTCTCTGGCTCTACCTCACTCTGTAACTCTGTCTTTCAAATAAATAGAATAAATCTTTTTTTAAAAAAAAAGATTCAATGAGAGCAGGCCAGTGTTGTGGTACAGCTGGTAAAGCCACCGCCTGTGATGCCAGCATCCCATATGAGCACCGTTCAAGTCCTTGCTGCTCCACTTCCTATCCAGCTCCCTGCTAGTGCCTCAGAAAGTATCAGAGGATGGTCCAGATGCTTGGGACCCTGCACCCACGTGGGAGACCCAGATGAAGCTCCAGGCTCCTGACCCATTTCAGCAACTTGGGGATTGAATCAGCGATGGAAGATAAATGAATTTCAAATAAACTGACCTTAAAAAAAGATGCAAGGAGACAAAGGCTGGATGCTTACTCAAGTAGCTGGGACTCAAACCTGCACTCCAGTAAAGGAGGCCTGCAGCAGCTTAACCCACTTTGCCACAATGCCGGGCCGAGACATTAGCCATGCAGGATTCTGGCCTCACCCACCTGACCTCACTGAACTTCATGACTGCTTTCAAGGTCCTATCTTCATATATTAATGTGGGGGGTGAAAAGTTTAACACAGAAATTAAAGAAAAAAAAGATTCATTTATTTAATTGAAAGGCAGAGTTAAAGAACGAGAGAGAGGAAGAGACGGGAAGATCATCCATCCACTGGCTCACTTTCCAGAGGGCTGCAGTGGCCAGAGATGGCCCAGGCTGAAGCCAGGAGCCAGGAGCTCCCTCTTGGTCTCCCATGTGGGTGCAGGGGCCCAAGCACTTGGGCCATCTTCCACTGCTTTCCCAGGCCATGGCAGAGATCTGGATCAGAACTGGAGCAGCCAGGACTGGAACCAGTGCCCATATGGGATGCTGGTGGTGCAGGCGGTGGGTTTACCTAATATGCCACAGCACCAGCCCCCTCTCATTGTGTCTTAACCAACTGTGCCACAGCACTGGCCCTTCAGCTCAGGAATTTTAAGGAGACACAATTGTGACAGTAATGTAAAGTGTTCTAGGAACCACATTAAAAAAAAAGAAAGAAAAAGATTAATTTTACCAAATTTTACATGACCTAATACAGCCAAAAGGTTATCATTTGCAACATCTACTTGGAATTAAAAATACTGATGAGATTTTTTTTAACTATGAAGTCCTCAGAATCCAGGATGTGCCTTAGGCATCTCAGTCATGCTCGGCCACACTGAGGAAATGCATGGTGCTTGGGCTGCCCGGTCAGGTAGCAGACCTAGGCAGGGGGCTCCCCCAAGCCCACCAGGCACTGCCACCCCTTCCCTTCCCCACCTGAATGTCTGCTCAGACATCAGGAGCTTTGCACAGACATCAACTCCTCCCTGAAGTCTCTGGATGCCCCCAGGAGGGCTCTCCATTCCCCTGTGTTGCCCCAGGGCCTTGTACCAACCTCTCCTTTGGCACCTGCCACCCTGACAAGCCAAGGCAACTTTTGAGCCCCCAGCAGCACCCAAGGAACACTGCACAGCCCAGGGTTGAGCTCACTGACAGCTGGTGGGTTTTTGGGCAATTGTGTGGCTGTGTCCAGTATGAGGATGTCAGATCACCAGGAAAATGTCCCCATTCAACATTGTGTGTGTGTGCACATGCGTGCATGTGGAAATGTGTGTGTGCTGGGGGGGTCAGGGGAAAGCTCATGGCTCAAGTGTCACTGTCATCAGAGTACTTGAACCCAACAACCATGATGTGGGGCCATGGGTGTCATCGTCATTCAGGTTCTGGTTCAGGGTCCTCTCTAGGAAATGCTTCCTGCAGCCACCCTGGTACACAGGGACCCTCACTCCACTTACACTTTCCCTGATTTCCATCACCCTTGGGGTCAAATGTGATTCAAAATTATGGGAAATTTCAAACTTAAATAATTCATAAGCTTTAAATAGACTTTATTACAGGATATTACCATCTTTTTTCTACTGCTGGTCACTGCTGTTAATTTCCTACTGCAC